>NW_026562496.1:500000-655000 GCF_027474105.1 Poeciliopsis prolifica | reverse complement strand
ACTGTTGAAGTGCTAAAACCTGAATCAATTGAAGCTACAGCTATTCATTTTAAACGAGTACAGTTTGTGAACAGGACATGCCAGAAAGGAAATTAAGGTGTGTTGGAGCAGAAATGCATCCAAAAGTTGAAATATGCAGATCCCTTTTATGGACTTTTTCTTCTGTCTTTGAGTTTTTGGAAAATCTCACACAATACCTTTTGTTTTCAACCTTCAAGCTTGGAACACTTGGACAACATGGAAAAGTTGGACCTCAGTTATAACCAGCTGGCATCTGTTGGCCCTGGTGTGTTCAGGGGCCTCTCCAGGTTGAGACAGCTCTTTCTACACAACAACAGTCTGACAGTGGTGGAGCAAGGCAGCCTTGATATGCTGCCTGGACTTGAGGTAAATAAAGTCAATATAAACTGTAATTAACTACTGTATAACGCCAGTTGTAAAGGGCCTGTGCTCTGCCAGCCTTAGATGTGACCCAGCTCCAACACACCTCAGTCAAATAATTAGCAGAACTTTTGAGAACTTGACTGAATACTGAAATTATTGAGCTATTTTATTTAGGACACATCAAAAAGATCTGGATCACCAGTGAGCCCATCCCAGAACCCACCCCTGATCTAGCGAAATGGTGACCAGCTTATTATCTGTTATGCAGTTTTAGATGGATGATTTGAATAAGCTGTGCTGGAGCAGACACGTCATAAACTTCTCATAAACGTCTGCAGAAGCCTGAAGGTGTGTTGAAGTAGGGCCAACATGCTGAATACTGGCGCTTGAGGAATGACTTTGGGCACCACTGTTCTAGGAGTTCTGATTTAATTTTGAGATAAGATTTTAAAAAAGTTGCACCCACTAACAGCTGGAGTTAGGCACAAGCACCCCTCTAAATCCCACAAAGACAAGCCTGTTATATATGGGATGGATGGATATAAAAATAATAAGTGCATAGAATCAATTCTTAGGAACTGTCAGAATATATTCTAGGATAAAACAGTGGTAGTTTACTCTGTCCTGAGTGAAAAGAATTATGGTAATAATTAAGAGTGTAAAATGAATGTAAATCAGACATGTGGACATCTTCTCTCATGATTTGGAAATAATTCTCTGTGTACAAAGTTTGTGCCTGTGTGTCTGTCTAGGTGCTGCAGCTGAGTAACAACAACATCTCCCAGATAGACTCTGACGCTCTGGCTCCTCTCTATAGTCTGGCGATTCTTAATCTGGAAGGAAACAACTTGCATCACCTGATGTTTAAGACCTTCATCAATCTTCACACAACAGCAACACATATTCAGCTTTCAGGTTAATTAGAACTTTTCTGAAAGATTCTTCTCTGGCCATTTTTGACTTTATTGATAAATTAGTTGACTGGTAAGGAGGCTCCATAAGACCTGGCACAGGCACTGTTGAGAATTAAAAGAAGAATAACTTGATTTAGCTCGTTAATTTTCCTCTTTTGTCCCGGATTCTTGAGTCTTGCGTGCACAGGGAGAAAAAGCAATCATACGACATCAGATTTCAGATATATCAAAAAGTTTTTATCTAAAAGTTCAATGCATACAGAATACCAGACCACCAAACATTCCCAGATAATCATGAAGTCAAACACATGACAAAATATAGCATTACCTGATACAAAAATACATTTTTGGGAATCCCCCAGTCTGCACAAAGAGATTCAACTCCTCTGTTGTAAGCAAAGCTTTTTAAACCTTTTTGAGGGCTGTCTTAATGTTAATTTTATTACTTCTGACCAGCCTCCTGGCCAGACTGATTTACGGCGTGCAGCTGGAGCGTTATCTCTGCCTCAAAATTATTCAACAAGAAAATAATTTGTATTTTTAATCTTACAATGCACAAAATCTAATACTAAATAATAACTATAAGTTTGGATCTAAGAACTAAAGTGTTTTCTTTTTAAAGAAGAACTCTTTTTGAGAATATCAGAAATATTTTAAAGTCAAGTAGTTTTCTAAATCTATTGTATTCAGTAATATAAAATACATGCAAATAGTATGATTACAAAATAACTAATTCAAAACATGTGGTTTAATGCTTAATCTCTTAATATATATTTCAAGTCTAGTATGGAGAAGATTTTTAAAACAGTTTTAATGTCCCAGTAAACTTTTGAACTATACTAAAATAATTTGTTAATTGCCTAGCAGACAGACCCCTGTCTGTCTAGCAGTTAAGGGAGTGCACCCCTGTCTTTCTGTAGAATCCTCCCTATAGAATTTACGTAAATTCCGAAAGTGGCCAGTTGTTTAGTTTGGATCTTTATCTAAATTTATGTGAACATAGAGTGTACTCTTAACTTTCCATGGTATATTTCATTATAATCCAGGATTATAATGCCGTTTAGTTATGCAACTTTGCAGATACGTTAAGTTGTGGCTATTTTTTTCTTAAGCCAGGCTGTTAGCAATATGCTAACTTTAGTGCCCAAAAATAACAGACATGTTTTTGACATGTCTGCCAAAAACTTTGTGTCAACCTATAGTAGAGATGTCACCACAGTCAACAAACAATTTTTTTGGGGGGTGGGAGGTTGGGCATTAATTGCATTTTCTTTACTTACAAAAATCCCAAGCTGGAACCTTTGCACCTGCAAGTGACAGTGATGATCAAAAGGGAGAGTGAATTGATCCTTATTGTGTATTTTACCAAACTGAATATTTTTTGCATATAATTGTGTATTTCAAATATTTTAAGGAATAACTAATTCTGTGAAGTAGGAGAAAGGAGTGCTGTGGTGGCGTAGGGGTAAAACACAACCCACCTATGGAAGCCTCTTAGTCCTCGATGCAGCTCTCACAGGTTTGAGTCCCAGCCTGATGATGCTCGCTTGCATGTCTTCCTCCTCTCTCATTACCCACTTTCATGTCTGACCACTTTCAAATAAAGGCCACTGGAGATAATGCAACTTTATTAAAAGAAGTGAGACAGAAAGAAACAGAGCAAGCGCAAGGACTCATTCAATAAAATTATTTTGCTTAATTTAAGTGACCTTGAAAAATGTGGGTATTTATTCCTTTCAAGTGGGGTTACATTTGTATCAAGCAGTACACAAACAAAAAAGTTAACATTACAAATAACTTACATAAACTTAATTACATTTTTTGTAGTTGTACTAATTGATTTAGTACTGCTTACTTCAAATAAATGAGGTTTTCTTACTAATCTTAAACATTTTTTGCTTAATATTTTTAAAGTAAGGTGAACTAACTAGATTTTACATCATAGTAAACAGGCTGGTTCAGGCTTTGAGCCACTTGATATCTAAAAGTTTTATTTCTGAACATAAAAATGACTAAACAAACAAACAAAAAAAACCTTTCAAATTAAGCCACATTTCAGTTTGATATTTCCCTACAGGTCCACTTCAACCTCCACACAACATGACACCTTTAGGGAAGCATTTTGGACCAAAGAGAGACAATAGAAATGCAGTGATTTACTTAAGATACAAATAAGTTTAGATTGACATCCTTCCCTTCACAAACTTGAAGATTAGGAATATGTTTAACTTATAAGACAGAATGATACAAGTCAAATACATTTTGAAAGTAGAACTTTCTTGTTTCTCTCTCTGTTATTTTTACCATGCCAGGCAACCCATGGAGCTGCGACTGTGAGCTACATCGTGTCTTCAGCAAGATCTTACATGTTCGCTACCTCCATATTGATGACTACCGAAATGTGACCTGCAAGGACCCCCCACAACTGATGGGGGCTTCTCTGGCCTGGGTGGACAGCCAGCTCTGTGTTGCGGAGACGGCCACTGTCCTTGTAATTACTGTCACTGTCCTGGTGACTGTGGTAGCAGCTGTGGTGATGGCAGAGAGAAACAGGAAGAAAAGTCATGGGAAGAACTGGGATGCTGACTCACATAGTCCCCCATCTTAAAAAAATGTTTTATAACTCATGTACAGTTTTTATTCTATTTGCTTTTAGTACAGAAAAAGAAGGCTGTAAATATAAATCTAAGACTTATGAAGACTGACTCTGGACCTGCTGCACTCTCTCCAGCAGTAGGATAATACTGTGTCAGGTTTCTTTCTCATTTTCAAAATCAGAACAGGCAGCTGGTCAGGCTGACTTCTTTTTACAAGAAGTCCACTGCAGGGTAGTTTGAGAAAGACAGAGTGCTACTGAAGTCCAATAGTCAAACTTGATGTTGCAACTGTCTCTGGACTCATTAAATATGTGCATGTGCTTAAAGCAGTGTGATGGGGGTTTAGGACCAGAGACCCACCTACTCCAGTATGACTCTAATTATTGATATGTAGGATTTTCAGCTTTTTTGCCTAATCACAGAAAACTTCGGCATGCTAACAAGAAGCAGCTAGAAATATGTCTGTTCTAATGGATTAACTGGACATGAAACTCACTCAGGCTTTATCCACCTAGACAGCAGTGTGACTCTGTGCACCTATAATTTCCAAATCATCTCAGGCCTCACTTGTGGGCATTGGGCGATGTTGCCCCCCCACAGAGTCAACCTGTGCAGCAGCGATGGAGACATGCTTCTGTGGAGGGCTGTGCATCCGTATGTGTTAGAATCATAGCAACAAACCAGCAAAAGGCAAAGAACTTTGCGTCCTTTTCTGAACAAACCAAGTGAGTTGAGTAATGTTGTCGGATGCACATGAAGTTAATTAAACAATAACTAGCTGTTAAAAATAAGCTACTAGTTGTGTACAAGCCAGAACCATTGCTGTACCCAAACAAAACAAATACAGGAAAAATTACCCATATTCAACTACTTATAAAACCTTAGAAGAAATTATAAGTCAATTAAGTTCAAGCTCCTGCTGTCTGGATGTCCTACCCACACATTTCTTTAAGAAAGTCCTGCCTGTTATTGTTACTCATCTGATCCAAATAGTAACTCATCGCTTACATCAGGTGTTTTCCCCCAGGCTTTGAAAACAGCAGTCATCAAACCACTGCTAAAAAAGAACAATCTGGACAAATCACTACTGCAGAATTACAGGCCGACCTTTGACCTCTGACCTCCCATTCATCAGCAAAGTTATTGAAAAAACTGTGTGTAAACAATTAAATAGTTTCCTCATGATGACCAACTGCTTTGACTCTTTCCAATATGGTTTTTGTGCTCACCACAGCATGGAGACTGGCCTAGTCAAAGTATTCAACGACATCCATATAAATACGGACTGTGGGAGAACCACAGTGTTGGTTCTGTTGGACCCCAGTGCAGCTTTTGTCACTGTCGACCATGACATATTACTCCGGTTCGGTGCTCGACTGGTTTGAATCTTACATAAAGAACAGGGATTTCTTTGTTTCAATTGGAAACTTCTCATCAAAGAGGTCAAAGGTCACATGTGGGGTACCCCAAGGTTCAATCCTAGGACCCCTCTTATTCAATATTTTTTATATATTATTTTATTATTTATTTATATATTTTATAGGTTATAACAGAAAATAATATTAGCTACCATAACTATGCGGATGACATACAGCTCTACATTACGATGTCACCAGGTGATCTTTGACCCCATCCAATCACTGAATAAATGCTTAGAACAGATAAATGTGTGGATGTGCCAAAACTTTTTCCAGATGAACAGAAACAAAACTGAACTCATTATTTTTGGACCTAAAGAGGAATGATCTAAAGTCAATGCACAGCTTCAGTTATTACTACTAAACCTGGGAGTAGTAATGGACTCAGATCTGAACCTTCAGACAGTTACAAAGTCGGCCTTCTATCACCTGAAGAACATCTCCAGGATTAGAGGACTAATGTCTCAGCCAGATCTAGAGAAACTCATCCATGCGTTTATCTTTAGTCGCATTGATTATTGCAACAGCGTCTTCACAGGCCTGTCCAACAAATCAATCCTCCAGCTGCAGCTGATCCAGAAGCTGCTGCTCCTGTTCTCACTAAAACCAGGAAGATAGAGACATAACAGCAGTTTTAAAGTCCCTCCACTGGCTCCCTGTAGCTCAAAGAATAGATTTTAAAATACTGTTAGTTTATAAATCACTGAACGGTTTAGTACCACAATACATTAAAGATCTGCTGTTGTTGTATCAACCGTCCAGACTCTCAGGTTCTGGTTCTGGTTCTGGTCTGCTTTGCATCCCGAGAACCAGAACCAAGAGAGGAGAAGCAGCTTTCAGCATCTATGCACCAAAAATGTGGAACAAACTTCCAGAAAACTGTAAAACAGCCGAAACCCTGACTTCCTTTAAATCTCAACTAAAAACACACCTGTTTAGAATTGTATTTGAAATGTAATATGTAACAATGTATTGTTTATTTTATGTTGCATGACTTTGTGTTTTTGTGTTTATGATGTAAAGCACTTTGAAATGCCTTGCTGGTGAAATGTGCTATACAAATAAAATGTGATTGATTGATTGATTAATTATCTATGTTCAGAGGGTATTACATTTATTTGAGTCAACTTTTTGGAAAAAAAGGATCTATGAGTAGATTTGCTGCACTACCTTTTACAGTTACTTCAGAAATATTATGAACTACTGATAGTCTTACACGAGTTGATTAGGTTTGTATTTAAATAAATAGACTTCAACGATTGAAAAGATTAAATTCTTGGATTTCTGCAAAGTATGAGCAAATACTTTCAGCAAAAATAACTTAGCATTTTCTATATGTCCCTGTTTACATAAGTAATTATTTTGTTATAATAGACGGGGTTATTTTATTTGAACATTACATAATTTTTTATGTGAATATATTAAATTAAAAGCCTCTTTACTTTTCAATTGGACTTAGTTTTGGAGTTTGATAAATTATGATTTAGTTACAACTTTGTAAAATAAATATTTTTTAATTTGGGGGTTTTTCTGTCCAGTGGATGTTGTATTAAGTACATGAAATTGTTCTACAGATGGAGATTTGCTGATCATCTGTAGTAATTTTAATGTCTCTTTGATCTAATAAAATGTGGATCTTTGAACCAGTGTCAAGTCTTTTGAATGTTTTTCTTCCAGGATGGAACCCTAGTTTCATCATTCATAATTTTTCATTATTCAATGAACTTTGAATGAATACTGAATAAGTGAATATTTATGCAGTCACTTATTTTATGTTATTTTTGATTGTCATCAGTTTTCACTGTAACATAAAAAGCTGGTTTTGGTGCACTTTATTTTCCAAAAAAGTGTAAGAGATCCAAAGTGTTCAGAATATTTTACAGGCATTGTAAGTATGCATGCATACTTTTCTTTACTTATAAAAAAAAGTATATCATGTATCATCTTCTGCATTGGTCCATCAAATTAAATTCTAAATAACTAATGTGACAACATATAAAATATTTTAAAGGTATGAATACTTTTATTGTAGAATATTTTATTAATCATGTCTTTTTATGTGTACAGTTAGCTCTTATAGCCAGTCTGGAGTTATTCAGCAGGTCCGTTACTCACCCTGGCTCATCAGCACAATTCAGTTTAGACTTTGTCATCAAAAATACTCCCAAAAGTTGAAAGCCAGTCAAATATAAGCTTGATAACATTTTTGATCTTGTTGAAAAATTTTAAAGCAATTGCCACCTGTCAAAATCTTTAAAATTTTACAGTGATATTATAGTTGGTAGTTAAATTTCCCATTATTTTCCTACTAATTATTTTGCTCTTCATGGCTTATCAGTTTCATTTAGAGTTAGTTTTTAGTTGACTAAATAATTTACTTTTCATTTTCTATGCACTTTTCTCACTGACCATTAAATTAGCATACTTTTTGTTAAGAGTTTACCTGATTGTCTTACTCCTAAAGTAGGACAGGATATGGGAATAACTGTGCAGTGATAGGAGAAGGTTTATGCCATCACAGATAGAGTTACATGATCTATTTGCCCTTGTTTTTAAAATGAACAGAACAGACAGGAACAATAAGGATTAGTGGGAGATTAACTTCTGTGCACTGACTGATGGCAAGAATTTAGACTCAAGCTGAGAGATGAGTGCTGGAATTATCTTCTTTCTGGATTACATTTACAGTAAAAATTCTGATCTCTTCCATTCAGGAGAGTGGTTTAGCTAGACAAGATTGGAAAAAGGGGAGATAGACATAACTACTAGCTAAATGGATAATAAGCAGTATAAATTCTGTGTATGCACAGTTTGGACACAGAATGTCAAAAGGCTTTGAACTGCACTGTGTGCACAATTATTTGGCAAGTGAGTATTTTGATCATAAGACATTTTTTCAATGAATATTTTCTAACTCCAAGGTGCATAAAGGTAAATGGCTTTAATCACAGCAAGTAATGTGTATCTGTGTAGTCAGTAGGAGTGAGGCCTAAAGAGGTCAAGACATTATGTCAAGGTGTGCATGAATATTGAGCAGCTTCTTTAGGCAAAATAGGCAATAAATAAATAAATAAATAAATAAATAAATAAATAAATAAATAAATAAATAAATAAATAAATAAATAATCTTACTTTGAAAAGCCAGAAATAACCAAAAGTGTCTCAGAAAGATGCAGCACTTCTTGAAATTGATCAAATATTATATTATATATAAAACAAAAAACAATCAAATGTTTTGTTGTAAATAGCCAATATGGTCACAGGAAACAAGTTGAGGGGAAAAAAGCACAATTTAACTACCAATTCTTTGAGAAGAATCAAGCATGAAGAAAAATTTAAGCCCATAATCTGAACCGATGTGGAGTAATTAGAAGATGTTCAGAACTCAGAGTCATGGTCGATTTCAGGAAGGCTGAAACCCAAATCACGGATCAACATATTAGCCTTCTTCAAAAACCTAGTTATCTAATCAACTAGCTAACATTATCGCCTATACTTTATTGTGTATGTGTATTATTTTTGAGTGCGTGTATCTGTGCTTCTAGCTCTGCGTGTCTCAGCGGGTGCACTGCATTTACTTTTGGCTCCTTGAGGTAAGGATCACCTGTTAGAGCAGGGGTGGCAACTCCAGGGCTCGAGGGCCAGTCTCCTGCAACTTTTAGATGTATCTCTACTTCAACAAACCTGAGTCAAATAATGAGGTTATTAGCAGGACTCTGGAGAACTTGACTACATTTAGGAGGTGACTCAGCTATTTGATTCAAGTGTGTTGAACCAGGGAGACATCTAAGAGTTGCAGGACACTGGCCCTCGATGATCAGTGTTAGAGCCTTCGTTAGTTCTGCTGTTACAAATGACCAATGAGTGTTCTAGAGAAAGGTCCAGTGGACAGATTAAGTCCTTCAAAATTTGGCTCTTGCACTGGGCTCATCTTTCTTTCATGTGGGAAAAACCCCTTGGTGAGAAAATGCTGACCTCCATTTTCTCATCATGGTTGAAAAATAGAATAAAAGACCATGAGTAACCATGAATTTTAACATATCACAAACAGCAATTTTTTAGTTCATATAAAAATCACTAAATTTTTAGGCCAACATGTAATTCTGGATACCTTTAATAAAAGTGTTAAGTCTGCTCCATTAGTTTTCACACTATGACTGACAATGTTTTTTATGACAGCAAATATATCCAAAACTCTAACAACTACTGCTGTCAGGAGCAACAGTAGTTCAATGATATGATTGTTACAACCATTATTTGCCACTGATCTATTTGAAAAGGTAACTCCAGTCCCTGGTAGTTCTTCTGATGCCTTAAAGTTACTTTAAACTGTAGGAATGGTATCATGAAACATTTTAATTTTGAAGCCAACACCACAGCTATCCCAAACATTGCAGGAGCTTTTCTTTCCATTTTTGTGGGTGTGTTAGGAATTACTTAGTTGAACAAATGTTGTATCTTATCAGGAGCAGGTGGACTTTGTCTGCTAAACACAGAAGCTTGGAAGAGTGTGTCAATGTGTGGTAGTTCTCAGTTCGACGATGAACGCCATCAAGGTAATGGTTTGTTGATTTTCGGTATTAAAGTTTTATCACTGGTGTTTTACTCGGTTTCTGGTTGCTGTTTGTTGCAGATTCTTTGCTTTTTTATTACTGTCTCAGAGGTGAGTGTAATCAGCATGGCTGCTGAGGTTCCATTGCAACAGGTGAGTGATCTGTTGCTTTGTCCTGATCTGTGGAGGTTCTAAAACATAACCAACTTATTTCTGTCTCTCCATAGAATTCCCATCAGACAGCAGCCAACCAACATGGTAGGAAGTTTGTGATTGGATTGGGTATGAGATTGTTCTCAGCCAAAGAGAGGTACTTTTAAATGGTAGGGCCATGTTACATGGAGCACCAGGTGCAGTTAATACTTTATGTATGTCATAATAGACAATAGTCCAGACAATATCAATCTGCAGAATCTGCAGATCTGCGAGCTACTTGGACCTCACAGTGTTGAGAGTTTTGCATTTTGGTTGAATAAAATATCTTGATTGTAAAATTAATGTAATTTTGTTAATAAACTCTTGTACTATATGTCTGAAATAAATTGTCAGTGTTTTTCCTATACATGTGTAGCATTCAGCTGTTCAAAATAATACCAGTGTCTTAATCTATTATTTTAAAAGCTAGGCCTGTCATAAATAATACTGAGACTGAACTCTGTCTAAACAATTTAGAATGGAATGCTAAACTCCATTCTGTAATGCTCAGTCGCTCCTGAGCATTTTCAAAATTATTTGTTTTACTTACCTTTGTTTTGAATTTATATGGAAACCGCAGACCAGTACACAAGAGTTAGCTCTTTCATTTATTCAAGAGAAGAGTTGCCGTTTGTAATGTGTATCTTCTTGTTCCAAGTCATTGTGCACTACATATTTTTAGAATAGATGTCATGAAATAAACTCTCTCGAAGAAGATTTATTCGACAACCAGAGCTTGACACAGTGTGTAGCCTGAATCCTGTCACAATTGGAAAAATAGTTGTGTTCGTGTACTGGATAGCTCTCTCCAGCAGATGGAGGCACCTTATTTTTGTGTCCAACATTTGACATGAAGTTATTAATGTGAAGTTTTAACAACTTCACATTATTGAAAAGTGAAGTTTTAATAATGTGTTGCAAAAGTATTCATACCCCTTTTCATACCCGTTTGGCCCTTATTTACATTTATTCTTCTGAAGAAACTCTATAGTCTATTCAAATTTCATATCACGTTTTTGTACACAAAATAGTACAAAAATGTGAAGAACAAAAGATAGATAAACAGTGTTTTTTTAATTAAAAAAAGTCTGACAGTCCCAATGTACCCTTTTAATGCGATACCCACAAACTTAAATACAGTATCACTGATTGACTCCAAAGATTAGTAAAAAAGAGCCAACCTCTGTTTACTAAAAAATTCAATATTTTTCAGAGGTTTTAAGGGTAACAGTGAACCAACATCATAAATACCCAGAAAGAAGTAAATAGTACATGATGGTTCAGCTTCGTAAGGTAGAAAAAGCTAAATTCTGAAAAAGCTACAGATAAGTAAGTGACTAAAAATTCCTTCCTATATTGAGCATGGAAGTAATTTTAAGCACTCATCTGTTTGCAGCACCTAATTCTCAAGCTGGCGGTTTACTTTTACACTTTAACTCTAAGAGAAAGTGTGATAGTGAAACACTGTTTCAATTTAAACACTCAAATTCTCGTTGACAATTTTAAACAGTTTCGGCTGATAAATTCATGGCTATGTGGACATGCCAGATTTAAATATTCAGCTATTGTATTAAATTAAAAACATGTATTCCTTTGCTTCTTACTAACATTAAATTTCAGTTTTAGTTGTTGCTTTTTTTTCATTTGTAGATGCAGACAAAGAAAAACTTACCATAATTCATATTTTACACATTTCTCAACTCTACTCATGAAACTATGGCAATATAATTATTTTGATGAGATAGGCAACAGAAAAGTGTCTCCAAGAAAATCTGTATATCTTACCTAAAACTTTAAGTTTAGTTCCCTCTCCGAAGTTTGCCTTTGATTGGAAACTCACAGTTGTTCACTGAGTTGACAAAAACTCCAAATAACCCCAGATTTTTAAACAGCACCAAAGATAGAGTTATTATCTTGGTCAAATTAAGGTTATTTTCACTGAACTATAAACAGATATTTAAAAAAAAAATATGTGTGTGTTTTTTGTGTGTTTATTTTATTTCACTTTTTTTTATATACCAAAAACAGTGTCTTTGGTTGCTACACTAAAGTGAGCTACTAAACACCTCCCACACAGTGAGACTGAATAATGCTTAAATCCCCTTGAAGACACAACTAACTTTCTTTTTCTCCAGTTGAGAAAAAAAATTGTCAATTAGATTCAAGCACAAACTGATTGTGGTCAAATCACAAAGGCCACATTAAGAGAAACTGCAATTTTAACAGGATTTCACATGAATATAATTTTCCTTTTACCATCTGACTCACCGACAACACTTCTTTTAATTTCAATTCCAAAGTGGGCTTCTGCTCCAGTGCACCATTAGAAGGATGTTTTTCAACCAAGACCCTAAAGGAAAGTATAGAGCTCCATAAAACTATAGAAATCTACTTTTGATTTTGCATTATCTTGTACAAATAAACTATTTTAAAGTGATAAAAAAAGCTAATTAGCTATATAGTACTAATTAGCTAATTAGGGAAAAGGCTGAGCATATTAAATGTGGCAGGTTTTTGCATAGCAACTGCATTGGATATTATCACCGTGCCTCTCTGTACCCACTGAGAAAATACTCCGTACAGAAACCAGACCTGGTGCTTTCCCTTTCTTTCCTACCCCCACCTCTCTTCATATCTTGTTCTCCAGGTTTCTTTATTTCTACATGCAATTTCTCTGAATGTCAGCAGCTGTGGACTGACAGCTGAGGTGAGCTCTGTGACATCTGATGATATTATTTCTGAGAAAGCTAAGGCAAGCAGCAGATCAATGAAAGGCAGCACACTTCTATAAAGTAGCCATACAGAGAATGTGATGTATCTGCAGGCCACTCCTCCCTCAAGGTGTGGCTTAATGTACCTAATGGAAGGGAAGCATTCCTGTATTTGTATCTAGTGGTAAGTACTCATCTTTATCTTGTCCAAAAGCCCTGCAAATAATTTGCAGCATACAGTCACTTGAAAAAGAAAATATACCTGCTCCCCTGAAAATGCAATTTAAGTTAAAATATCTCTAATGGAGGGCTAACATTACAAACAATATACAAAATTAAATGTAAATGTGAAAAAAAAACAGCTTTGGAGCAACAACTGGAATCAAGCCTTTGATAATAGGCTAAATTATTAGCCTATTCTCACAAGTTATTCATAGACTATTAGGTTCCTTTCAGTTCATGAATTGTGAACTGAAAGGAAGTGAAATCCTCCCAAAGTGCCTTTGGGAGGATTTGAACACAAAAATTACAACAATTTATTTATATTTTTTGATAATAATGTATTTAGTGTTTTTTATTCTATCATGATAAAAAGATTCACTGGAAAGATGAATTTGGCCTATGGTCATAATAGTTTATGACCATAGCCTACACAATAGGCTATGAATAACTTGTGATAATAGGCTATATTCACATGAATATAATTTGCCTTTTACCATCTGACTTACCGACAACAGTTCTTTTAATTTATATACAGTTCTTTTCATATAATAGGCTATTTTTAAAGCCTATTATCACAAAGGCTTGAATCCAGTTGTTGCTGCCAAGCTTGTTTTTTACATTTAGTCTTTTATATTGTTTGTAATAGAATATGAATATGGCAACACAATAGGCTATATTCAGTTGTAGGTAAGAAAGAAAGAAGGAAGGGAAGGAAGAAAACATCACCATTCAAAACTTCTTCTGTTCTAATTGGCCCAGTAAAAACTTTACCAGAGAAATCGGAATCTATGAGGGGAAAGCCCATACTGTGCTGTGAAGAGATTAGAATTTAGCTGAATTGCATGTAAGGCAAGGGCCAGGCTAAGAAGACTTCCATTAAAATAGAAGCTAATGTGATTTCTTCTTCAGAGCGCAACAAATGTGATGACTGGCAGGATGCCTTAAGCATTGACTTTCTCTGCCCATTAAGCCCAAAATCATGCATATCTGACCAAAAATCAGTTTTGTTCGTTTTGTATGTACTATTTCTTTTCATATCTAATCTGAGTGAGATGAACTGTAACTTTTGTTGAGATCTGTGCAGTATTATTTTCTTATGTTTTGAATTTTATCTTGTCTTTTTTAATTTTAAATTTTTATTTTTATTCTTTAACTGCTTTACAGGCTTGTGAAGAAATGTTACAAACACTAATAACGTCTTTAACACTATTTCTCGCCAACGACATCTCACGGAGCGGCTCTGCATTGGCACCGAGCGGCTCAGACAGGAGGAGATGGTTGGTCAGATTACCATGTTGTGTTTTACAGCTTCTATTTTTTTGGATTTTGAATATTAGAGCCATGCTACAATTTATTCACATGTGTCTATTCGCCTGTGTTTGCTGCTAACACACCTAAGTTTCCCCACTTTCTTACAATAAAAGCTATTTATATCCTACACTCACTGAAAATCTAAGCTGTGCAGAATCAAGACTGGAAAACGTTTTGTTTACAGCAGCTTTAATTGAATAATCTAATAATCTGTGTAGCTGTTTGAACTGTAAAATTTACAATTAGATTAATTTCTTTTCTGCAGTTCTTTTAAGTGTTTGGCATATTAAACTCTAAGTAAAATTTTAAAAGGATTTTTGTTTTGTTGTTTCTAGAAGGTTAATTAAATGTTATTTGTTTAAGTGTGACAACCCAAAATCAGAAACTCTGGCCAGTAGAAGCAAATGATATGCATTTCTGTGAAAAGCCACTTTTTTAACCTTTGTATATAAGGTGATGTTTTGATGAAAACAGGTGAGGTGTCTGATTGACGTTAATGTCTGTACTTAAGTATTCAGGTCTCATGACACATGCCTGTATGGAGGGTTTCTTCTGAGCTGACAGAACCTTCTCTGTTGTCTGAAACCGGAGAGCTTAGCATTCCTCGGTCCGGGCCTCAAATGAAGTCCCTAAGCCTTGCAGAAATAATTCAGGTTCCCACAGGGAGTGCAAACTTATGCACTAGTGCTAGGCAGCTGCTTCTGTCAAGGTGGACAATCAGCCTCTTTGTGAAGCCACGTGAATGCCAACAGGGTACTTCTGCAGCAGGTCCCACCCAGGCCTGTCTTATTGGTGCAACTTGTAGATGATCTTACTAGCACAGAAGGAACAACGAAGATAAGCAAGGCGTCTTCAATGAACACAGTCCATTTATGTACTCTGGGTTTTCTCATAGCAAAACAAACTTTGGACATTTGCCATTCTGTGAGGATTATTGAAACCTAACAGCTCTTTTGGAATGTTTCACAACAATAATTCACCAGCAAAAGGTAGGTCACTCTTTTATAGTAGTTACAAAACATTTTTAAATCATAGATACTAACAAAATGAAAGGATAAAGGACAAAAGGCTTTTAAACTCTGCTGTTAATAAGGTTTTAAAATAATTAGATTAAAGATATCCAATCATGTTTAATTTGAGCTACAGCACAGACATTTCTTTGTGAATCTTGAGGGGCCTTAGTCTATCTCAGAAACAGTTGGATTTTATAGCAAACATCATCTTTTAGAGAATTCAAATAAAAATAATGTAGAATGTGTTACACCAGTTCTCTAACTTGTGTGAACTTTTCAACAAATTAGAATGAATTAAAAATGTGTAAACTCCTTTTACAAGGTCATTTTCTATTATAAGCTGCAGAAGTAAAGCACTAAGAAAAATCAAATGTTTGGGGAAAAAAGTTTTAAGGGTTTAATACTTCTGGCATTTTGTAATCATTTTATAGGTTGTTCTGAGAGGGAATCTTTAGTCTGTCTTATAAGCCTTGTCTTTTGAATTTAAAATCTCACAATTTCCCATATCTACGGTTTTAGATAATCTTATGAAAGCCACAAGTGGCTCTTCAGCTGCCATTAGTGATATTCTGGAGAGAGAACTTGGAATCACCTTTGAACTCCGATATACAATAGATCTAATAATTGTTTTTTTATGTGTCCTGTCCAGTAATATGGGACTCAGAATTGCAGTCTGAGTGTCACAGTAAAACCCAACAGATTTACTTTCAGAAACAAAGGTCTATAGCTTTCAACATGATGCTCATCTGCTGGGTGGTGTAGAGGTAACGCATGCCTCGTATAAGCAATCCAGTTATCCTAGGATCGATTCCAGACTCTTTGACTTTTGCTGCATGTCTTCTCCCCTTCTCCATTTAATTTCCTGTCTGGTGATTGTCAATGCAGGCGTATAGAGCCTAAAAAAATGAGATACGTACAGCTTTGGGTATGTTTCAAATGTAATGGACAACAACAAACTGAATGTAAGGGAGAGAGGTGGGAAAAGGTTTAAAGGAAAAAAAGGAGATAGGAGGAAAGGAAGAAGCATAGAGAGAACATGAGTCTGCCTCGAGACCTGCAGAAAGAGAAGAAAAACAAAACAGAGAAACCACAACAACAAACAAAACATGCATATATGATAACACCAATTGTAACCACACTGAAAAGCAAACAGTACATAGTAACACATAATGCTGCAACCACGGCACAATTGAATGTATCTGACAAAGACCTGAATTTACCCGCCTGTGCCCTGGTAAGCGACTGCCATGCTGAGCTGGCACACACACTCAAGCATCCTTTCCTACACACCAGGAGGAAGTAGGCCAGAGGGGACCCATGATGATCCAGGAGAGGGTACAGCACACAGATAAACAGGCACACACAGGCACAATCATGTTCCCACCCTCATACTCACACATAGACCTTCATACCCTCTCACTCAAAGTAAACATTCATGAAAATGGACACCAAACTGGATGCCAAACCAAATGTAGAGACTCCTGCAATAGAGGTCCAACCCAGTGAAGTACACACACACACAGCTCCACCAAAGCCCTCCTCCAGCTGACCCTCAACACACACCAGTATGGGGTGTGTGTGTGTGTGTGTGTGTGTGTGGGTGTGTGTGTGTGTGTGTGTGTGTATGTGTGTGTGTGTGTGTGTGTGTGTGTGTGTGTGTGTGTGTGTGTGTGTGTGTGTGTGTTGTGCAAAGGCGCTGCATAAAACTACAGTAGCACTATAGATCTCTGTAGTGCTACTAGGAATCTAGAGAATCTCTCATGAGACTGCAAACTGTTTAATTAATCATATTTTGGAGTTTTCTTGTGCTATGAGATGAGAGTCTTCCACATATAAACTCAGTTTGATCCAAATAGTTCATAAAACTTGTTTGCTGTGCTAGCATTTTAGACACAATTACTACAATATTCAAAAGTGAAATAAGGCTTGTACCTGCTACCAGGAGAGAATCTTTGACTTAGTGATTTATAATAGATGTATAAAACATGCCTTTCTTTATGAGATCTGTGTCTAATATCCTGTTCAGGTCTTTCAATACGGGTGTGTCAGGATCACACTTTTTCTAACAGTTAACTTGTCTTTGTTTCCATATAACTTTCATGGTTGTATGAAATTTCAGTATCGGCCAATGATAACCTGAATAAATTCCAGAAGGCTGGTTTCTAAAGATGTTTTCAGACATTAGAGAGAAACATTATCCAAACCAACATTGCACCAAATGAATACTAATTATCTTCTAAGCCTGATATTAGTAACTTGTTGTGCTACCCTCAGAGTAACTGCCATCAAACATATGTGATCAAATTTAACACCACTATGAAAATTTTTTAGCCCATTCTACTTTGCAGAAAATTTTTAAGTTGGCCACACTGGCTGCCTCAGCAACTGAATCAAGTTAAAGTGCAGACTTTGACCATAGATATGAATACGAAGATGCCTCATTGAGCGGGTCGGTCTGTTGCTGTGATACGTCACAGGGTCTAGTGAATGTGGCTCAAATGGGATTATATCTGAGCCACAATATGGTCTGCTGAAGAGGAGAAACCATTATTTAATTACTTACAGCAAGTTACTTAAATCCTTAGGTGCTCCGGAAGCCACAGTTTTTTTTCTTTTATTCTGAAATTCTGCATTAATTTTAAACAAAATGTCATAGGACACACCATAAAAAAATCTATCTTGTTCTCAACAGTTTAGATGACACTTTCCCTAAAGTGTTGCGGATCATCCATATGTTTTTGGCAAATATAAGGTTAGTCTTTTTTTATTGGTCATCTGTAGATTCTGGCAAGGAATTCTTTAATAGATGGGAGGTTTTCCTTAGTCTCTTTCTTATTGTTGAATCATGAATACTGAACTGCAGTGCCATAGATGTTGTTTTGGGTTCAAATTGGGCCTTCTGGAGGAATAATCAATGGCCTATAGGGGGACACTACTGGGAAGGTTGATCAAAGTTTTATGTTTATTTGTGCTTCCATTGTATCCCAGAGACGTATAAATGCCTCTGTCATCTATTTCAGTTCAATAGATGCTAGAGAGAGTTCTCTTGAATTTCTTTTGGTCTGTGCATAATCGATCGTCTTTGTTTTATGCAATATCTGTTAGCCTGCTTTATGTTGTCAGATGTGCTCCTTATGTGATTAATTAAATTTATTCAGGTCTGGCAGGCTTCAGGACTAAAAATTGAACTGACCTATTCAAAATATGTAGCAAGTCACAGTTAAGCAATTATGTAACAAGAAAGATGTATGTATACTAGTCTGTTTTGGATATTTTTTTTCTCTAAATAAATGAGATAATCATTTAAAAATGTCTTGTATTCATTTATTTTTGTCAGATAATAAAGCTTGTATGGTCTGACCAAAATAGACGTGTCAGAATAGCAAATATTTTGGGGGCAAATACTTCACTTTTTCAGTTACTCAAGTTTGCATTGTGGTGGCAGTCAGTCAGGAAATTAGACAGGATTCAATGTTAGACCACTTAACATGCTTTATTTCAGCATTCAAAATAATTAAAAACATCTCAGTTTATTATACATATACAAAATAGGTACAGATCTGATTTTTTCCCCATGGGTGTGTTCTTCTAACTCACAAACTCTTTTTAATACCTCTCCATTTGAGTGGTGATTAAAATCTCTGATTCTAATTTGTTGATGAGGAAAGTCACCTGTTCCACAAGAGAGCAAGAAAATAAGTACAACAGATTCATGAATGAAGGGATAAAAAGTTGGAGTAGAAGCTGAAAAGCAAAAAGAAATGTTTTACTGCCACCATGATCAGTCAGAAGAAGTTTGTGTCCTTCTGGGCACCAAGAATTAAAAGCTGTGGTTTCATTTTTAGCACCAAGAGGGCGCTGCCATTCCAGAACGTTTTTAACACTGCACAACAGTGGAGCCATACTGGATAGCCAACAAACCTCAAAGAAAAAAATAGCACCTTAAGTTTGAGTTCTGCTTCTGTTAAAAGTGTCAGTAAACCTCAACTACCCCACAGACCGCCACATTGAAAACAGGCTTCATTTCAAATACTCAGAGTCCTTTTAAAATGCTGGTGTTTCTTTCATTTCTGAGGTAGCCATATTATCTTTTTCATAAAAGAGGTTTAAACTCATTTTTCTCTGCTGGTGTTTTTAATGCAATAGTTCTTAGGAAAAAAAAAACATGATATCAACCACAAAACAAACAAATCACAACAGCAGTAAGATGAGGGGATGTTGACCTTGCCTAGAGCAGGTGAAGCAGAGGAGGGCAGAACAACAAACACAAAGATGACTGTCAGTTTCACCGTTTATTCATCAACACCTGAAACGTGGTACAAACAAATGAATTCTGTCTGTTGTGACTGTCCGTTCATTCCTCAGAGCGCAGAGGTGTATCAAATACAAAAGTAAGTTTTGTATTTTTGTAAACTCCAGAGAGGCCTGGTTTGGCTAAAATAAGAGGGGGGGGGGAGTTGTTTTTTTTTTTTTTACACTTTACAGAGGCATATATTATTTTCTTGTTGCCAGTGAAACAAAATGTCTTCTCTACAGGATCCTTGGTGTTGGTGATGGCAAAAAACAAAGTAAAAAAAAAAATTAAAAAACAAAAAACAAAAATAGTGGTCCCAAACACAGCGATGCAGATGCCACTACACCACTACTGTCTTGTTTTTGTTCAAGTGCAGTTTTAGGCAAAGTAGACCATTGGAAACAAAGGCCAAGTGGAGATGTGTCGATTCAGGAGTGAAGGGTCAGATTTTTCAGGTAAATGACATTGGAAGAATCATTTGGTGGGGTATCTTTTTTGGGGAGAGATGACTGCTAGAAAAAATAAAACACACACGCACACGCACACAACAACACTTTCAAGTCCAGATTTCTCTTTTTACAAGAAACAGACAGGTCCAACTTCAAGGCCAAACTCTTGGTCTGGAGCACCAACGTCCATAGGAGCAATATCAATGATGGGGAGGCGAGATGTTTTTGTTGTCTTATAGTCAATGACTGTCTTGCCCCATGTTCCGGTGTGTGACTGTAGGGAGAGAGAGAGAGATGATAATTACTTTTAAAATATTAAAATTACTTGCTCAACAACCCCCCTCCATGTTTGAACAGCTGCTCTTTTCATTTCTAGTAGAAATGAAAAGGAAAGCGTTTCTCACCGTGCATCCATCTTCCAGGACACTGTAGGTGAAACGGCTGTTGCCCTCAGCTCTGATCTCAATCTCGTTGGAGCCCTGGAGAAGGAGGGACTTCTTGAGGTTGCCAGCTGCAGCGTCCATGTAGGCAATGCTGTTCTTGCAATGATAGGTGATGTTCTGGGATGCCTCAGTAGACATGAGACGCAAGAAGGTCAGCTGAATGTTGACATCCTCTGGCAGAGATCCCTCGCTGCCATAATCGAACTGGGCAGGAAAGAGGAAAAAGAGTTACTGGCTGGATTTCCAAGTGAAAAGATTGAATTTAGTAAGAGAGGACAGAAACGTGCTGGTAGAAAAAGTGGAAAAGAAAATGAAGTTTGACGGAAAGTTAGGGAACAGATCCAAAGAAAAATTCAGGTCTTTGCGGCATAAGGTTTCACCTGGAAGCCGTCATTCATAGCCTCTCCGAACCAGACGTGCTTCTTCTCCTTGATGTTCTTGCTCATATACCAGTTCTTCTTGGCAACGTCAGGCTGAGTTGGTGTTATGCAGGTTTCTCCGGTGTCCATGTTGCAGTAGACCTTGATGGCATCCTGAGTGCAACCCTGGTCAGGGTCAATCCAGTACTCACCTGAACAACAGAAAAAAAGGGTCAGTTCCTATCATTTTTGGAGAGGAACTACAACCAGCATACATACAAACAATTGGTATTCCATGCTTTTACAAACATGGACTCACCACTCTTCCAGTCAGGGTGGCACATCTTAAGATCTCTGCAAGTTCTCGCTGGGTTCTTTCTGGTTCCGTCAGGGCTGCGGATCTGCTCAATCTGTTGACTAAGACTCTTCAGGGTGCTGTCCACCTCTAGGTCGCGGTCACGGAGAACATTAGCGTCGTCAGCACGGAACATGCGGAAGGGATCAGGGGCCTTCTCCTGGGTAATGAAACCAATGTCGAATCCACCACCGGGGGCACCAGGAGGTCCTGGGGGTCCTGGAGGCCCAGGAGGACCCTAATAAAGAAAAATGATTTGGTTAGTGCATTAGTGATAAGTTCTGCTCATCCATCCATTATCTAAAGCAATGGGACAGGGTGTATATCTCAGTGGTCATCAAGTGAGAGGGTCAATGTGTTGCCAGTCTGTCACAGAAACACAGAGACATACAGGACAAACAACCATGCACAGACACCTAATGAGAATTTAGAGAGCTCAATCAACCTAACAATTATGTTAGGTTGATAATTTCATGCAGAAAGACTCCAGGCTGGGATTTGAACTAAAGACTAGTGGGTCACTGTGCAGCCCAGTGGTAAGTGGAAGAAGGAAAATAAATTGACAGGATGACTTACAGCAGGTCCCATCTCTCCAGAACGTCCACGAGGTCCAGGAGGTCCAGTGGGTCCAGGAAGACCAGACATACCATCCTTACCTGGAGCACCAGCAGATCCAGCAGGACCCTGTGAAAAGTACAGAGAATAATTAGGAAAATATAATTCTATAAATAAGTAGAGCAAATATGAAAAGGATAATAGCAATAAAGTGCTGATAGTTGAATGATAACTTACTCTGGGTCCAGCAGGTCCAGAAGAACCAGCAGGTCCAGCTTCTCCAGAAGCTCCCTAGAAGTTCATAGAAAAAAATGTGACTTAGAGGTTGATTCTGTGATTGTACATGATATATTTTAGCATAGAAAAATCAGTATACATGTACATACAGGTGGTCCAGGAGGTCCCTGTTGGCCAGTAAATCCTCTGTGTCCTTTCATGCCTCTCTCTCCAGCCTCTCCGGTCTCTCCCTTGTCTCCACGAGCTCCAGCAGGTCCCTGAAAGGATGGATGGAGATAATTAATTCATTTTACTTTTGTTTGTCCTTATATACTTAATTTCTCATTAGAGCAATTGTTCCTTACAGCAGGGCCACGAGGTCCAGCAGGGCCAGCAGGGCCAGCAGGGCCAGCAGAGCCCTGAAACACAGAAACCTCAGTTTAACTTTGAGGCGAATGTCAAGACATGCCACATCTTCATGCACATTTTAGAATAAAAAAAAAAATGAAACCACTGATAAGCATGGCACAATTTTCACTCACAGTCTCTCCACGATCACCAGTCTTTCCAGCGGGTCCAACAGGTCCAGGGGCACCAGGGGGCCCGGGGGCACCAGGGGCTCCAGCAGCGCCACTCTCTCCACGGTCTCCCTACAGCACAAACAGAAAATCAGATAATTTGGTTCTTTCTACCAACCAAGGTAAAATAAGTGTCCCTCACAGGAGTTATCAAACATTCTACTGCAACTAGATCTGAAAATGGGGTTTCAGTTCTGTCTAATTTTGAATCTTTTTACCAGGCAAACAGTCTGGTGGGCAGATTGTTCAGAAAGAGAAAAAGGTCCAACGTCAATGGAAACTGGTGGGATTCCTCTGGTTTTTATCTAACTTATATGACAAACTGACTGAACCTCACCCTACTGTAATTACAATTAATTTAGGATTTATGTAATGAATGAATCTGAATTCATCTCCACGAGCTGAATTAACTCATCCTTAATTTTTCTTATTATTTTCATCTCTTCCTCGTTGTCCGTCTCATTTTGATTTTATGCTCATGGATTTCTTTCATGATCTGTTTTTTGAACTGTTGACACTCTTCTGGAGTCATTGTGTCAGCTTTGGCGATGAGGGGAATGATGTTGACTTTTTTATGTAACCGCTTCATGAATTCAATGTCTAGCGGCTTCAACCCATGACCAGACGGAGCGATGAAGTACAGGCAGCAGTGCACTCTGCTGTCCGGCATCAGCTGCCTGTTGACCCGCGACTTACCTGAGTTTGAATTAACCAAATTGACAGGAGTTGAATTAGGACTTCTATAACTGAAAATGAACTCAATGACTGTTGTGTGCAGCTCAATAGTTCAACACATATCATGAACCTACCTTGGGTCCTGGAGCTCCATCTCGTCCAGATGGTCCTTCATTACCAGGGTTTCCCTGTGATGCAAACAAAGCCACTCAACTATCAGCAGAACACCATACCTATACATAGACCATAAATGACCCAGAGCACTTTATGGTCCGGACCATAAAGTGCCCATGCCCCAGTGACCGGGGGCCTTCATCCCACCTCACGTCCAGGTTCTCCAGGGGCACCAGCAAGACCAGGGGGTCCCATGGGTCCGGGAGGCCCACGCTCACCACCAGGGCCAGCAGGTCCAGGCTTTCCAATTTCTCCCTGTTGAAGACATAATATGTAGACATGTCACTAAACAATTCAAGTGTAGTTATTAAGGTATATTTAGCTGCCTTTTGGAAGTTGCATAAAAAGAGATGGTTAGATTTATTGTTCTAGTTTTGTAAGCTAAGGAAAATGGTTTGTTTGTTTGTTTGTGATGCAGGAATTTTGGAATCAAGATCAATCTACTTACTGCAGGTCCAGGGAGACCAGGGAAACCTCTCTCTCCTCTCTGTCCGGGTAGACCAACAATACCACGTGCTCCAGCAATACCTTGGGGTCCAGGCAGACCAGGAGCTCCCTGAAGATCACAGCAAAAGGAGGAATAGAGGTAAAGATTAGAAATAAGCAACATCAAAAGTGAACAAATTATTTATGCAGCTAAACATGTGGAGATTTGATGCTGACACATTGAGCTATTTGTTTGATCTTGATTGTTTTGAAAGCCTGTTACAGAGAAACTTACTTACCTGAGCACCATCTGCACCAGGGCTTCCCTTCTCTCCAGGAGTTCCTGGGGGACCAGCAGCACCAATCTCACCAGGGCGGCCAGCAGGTCCAGTCTCACCACGGTTTCCTTTGGGTCCCTCCTTGCCAGATGGTCCAGGAGGTCCGGGGGGTCCAGAGTTTCCCTACATATTAGGGATAGGGGTCAATTGTAATGGTTCTGGAAAACCTGGACTTTTCATGATCAAAAACACAAAGTGAAAAAAAAAACAAAAAACGTTTAAACCTACAGCAGGGCCTGGAGGGCCAACTCTGCCAGCAGCACCAGGGAAGCCTGTAGCACCCTAAGAAGAAGGACCATTAGTTAAATGAGCAAAGACTGCATCAAACCAGTGCTCTTGAACAAGTCAACTAAAACTAATGCAAGGCTAAAAAGTAATTTATAGAAGAAGACAAGAGTAATGACTTACAGGAGGTCCAGCTGCTCCACGGGCTCCCTTAGGACCAGTATTTCCAACAGGACCCTACAAAAGCACAACACAACCTTAATCAAAATGTAATAGTCTTTGGAAGATAAATAATACAAACCACAAATGAATGTGTCTTCAAACCTGAGGTCCGGGAGCACCAGTTGGTCCGGCAGGGCCTGGAGGTCCAGCATCCCCCTTAGCACCATTATCTCCAGGCTCTCCCTTAGCACCAGGCTGTCCATCAGCACCCTGAGATTAAATGGTGGTGATTTGAAAAATAAAAAAGTTTTTAGAATAGTTTAGTGCAAATTTACAAAGTGGAAGAAAGAAGAAAACTAAATCAACCAGTGCAAGAAACCTTACAGGAGGTCCAGCAAATCCAGCAGGTCCAGGTGGTCCAGCTTCACCGCGCTCACCCTGTTACAGAGAAAGAATTATCAGTCAAGGTTTTGAGAATCCAGTGATTAGTCGGTAGTGGGACAAGTTTTTGATAGACAAGCAGATTTTACTAACAGGGGCTCCACGAGCTCCAGCAGGGCCGACAAGTCCAGGGGCACCATTCTCTCCCTTGTCACCAGGAGCACCAGCTGGTCCAGGAAGTCCAATTGGTCCAGTCAAGCCACGGGGCCCATCTTTACCAGGTGCACCATCAGCACCCTTAGCTCCTTGGTCACCCTGGATTATTCGAGGAAGAGGGTTTATCACGTATATCAGTGCTAAAAGTGTAGATGTCTGTCAAACTTCAGTGTTTCAAGACATCAAACAAATTTTAAAAATAGTCACAAGCCAACACAACATGGCCCTGTGTGAACAAGTCATCACCCCCTAAACCTAATAACTGGTTGGGCAACCCTCAGCAGCAACAACTGATAAAAAGCTTTTATGATAACTTGCATTGAGTCTTTTCCAGCTGGGGAGGAATTTTGGCTGACTCTTTGCAGAATTGTCCTAAATCTGTCACAATGTATAAATGGCCTTTTTAAAGTCATACCAAAGCACAGGAGACAAGTAAGTGTAAGGTCAGGACTTTGATTAGGCCACTCCAAAGTCTTCATCTGTTTTTTTTTCTTTTTTTTCCAGCTTTTAGAGTGTTTTGGATCATTGTCCTGCTGCAGAACCCAAGTTCACATTTGAACATTCTCCTTTGGGATGTTTTAGTAGACAACAGTCTGTGATAAATGGAAGCTGCTTCCAGGTCCTGAAGCATCAACATAGTCCCAGACCATCACATAACCTCTACCATGTTTCACTGTTGGTATGATGTTCTTTTTCTGAAATAGGGTGTTATTTTACACCAAATGTATTGCGACACACCTTAAAATAACACCTTACAAAGAGTTGGACTTTTGTCTAATCAGTCCACAGAATGATTTCCCAAAAGTCTCAGAATTATCAAGATGTTCTCGTAGAACTGAGATGAACCCTACAGTTGTGTTTGCTGAGCAGTAGTATTCATCTTGCAGACTATTTTTTCCCAGTGCCTTTCAAATGGTGGAGGCATGAACTATGACCTTTACTGAGGCAAGAAGCCAGAAGTTTTTTGGCTGTTGTGGGAACTTTTGTCACCTCTTGGATGAGGCAATGTTTTGCTCTTGTGGCAATTTTGGTCGTCCTCCTGGGAGATTCACCACTGTTCTGTGATTTCTCAATACTTTGTCTGTTTCTGATAATAGGTCTGTCTTGAGCACCAATGCTTTAGAAATGTCTTTGCAACCCATTCCAGACTTACAGATCTGAAATACTGTCATTTGTTTCTGACTGACTTTGGATCTCTGCATGATGTCTAGCTGTTGAAGATTTTTTGGTGTACTATTTAAGTGACATCTGGACTAAGAACAGGTGTGGCAGTAACCAGTCCAGAGTGTGGCTTGAGAAAGTTAACTCAGGTATGAGCATTATATGCTGACAGAGGGGCAAACACTATTTTACCCAAAGCCATACTAGTTTGGATGTTTTTCTCCTACACTGATAAATCTCCTTTTAAAAATAATAAACATGCATTTTGTTTACTTGTGTTATCTTTGACTAATATTTGAAATGGTTAAATATTATGAAACACTGAAGTGTGTCAAACATTCAAAAATGTAGAAATAAGGAGGGACAAACATTGTTTCACACCACTATATTTTGGGGATCTTGAGTTTCAGTGGTCAGTATCTGTCATCATGGTCGAAGGAAGGAATTGCAGTGAACCAGTGAAGGACACCTGATGCACTTTACAAGTAAAGCTGGCCTATGTCATCCAAGCGGCTTTTGATCCTTCAACTACTGAAGAGAACTTCTGACTGGTTTTCAAAGAAAGATTTCACAACACAAACTACACTGGAAGTTGTGAAATATGGGACTATGCTGTCAGGACCAGTCTGGTGCCTTTGCTGCCAGGTGGACATATATTATGGATGATGAAATGTGATTGCAAATATTGGGAGTTATGGAGAAATACTGTTGTGATCACTCACTCTGTCTCCTCTCAGTCCTGGAAGACCAGCAGCTCCGCGCTCACCAGGCATTCCCTGCAGTCCAGGAGGACCAACAGCTCCAGGAGCACCAGGGGCTCCAGGTTCTCCCTTAAGAGGAATGTAATAAACAACAATGAAGCATCAATGCCTGATATTTTATGGAACTTGATTTTATTTAAACTTTCAAATTTTTTGAGTGATTGCAAATCCATACCTTTGCACCATCATTACCAGGAGAACCAGGGGATCCACGGGCACCAGCAGGGCCAATGGGGCCAGGGGCACCACGCTCACCAGGGAATCCTCTGTCGCCCTGAGGAGAAAGGTGGTAAAAAGTTAGGTAAACTAAAAGTTAGGTTCTAACTATTGATACCTTGTGAAAGTAATAATTTAATATAACAGTTTTATTTAGAAACTAGTATAAATCTCTAAAGATGATTTAACTCTCCCCCTCATCTTTCCCCCTTCACCCACCACTACAGGATTCTCCTAGGAGTGTATCATCAGTTCAAGAAACAACAGTGAGTAAAAGCTGCTTACTCTGGATCCAGCAGGACCTGCAGCTCCTGGCTCACCAGGCAAACCCTAGACAAAAAAGATAGCAATGAGGAGGAAGCACTTTCACTTAGGAAATATATTAAAGCTAATGCATAAGTCAATGTGCACCTGCTCTCCGGGCTTGCCACTCTCACCAACGGCTCCTTGAGGTCCAGGAAGACCCTGGAATCCAGGGGAACCAGAAGGTCCTGCCTCTCCTCTCTCGCCAGCAGGACCCTGAGGATGCAGAGAAATACATTGTTGTAATTTTTTGTTATTTTTTTTATTCATGAAGAATTGGATGTTGGTGCAAAAGGTGGTGCAGAAATTCATTACTTACAGCAGGGCCTGGAGGACCTTGAGGACCAACTTCACCATCCTTTCCAGCAGCTCCCTGAAGACAAAGATGGCAGGTTTTCAAACGGTCTGACACAGCCTCTCTGACTCGCCAGAAAATTTTGTTAAAAATAAAAAAAGAGCAAAATATAGGCCTCTTACAGCAGCGCCAGTGGGTCCCATGACTCCTCTCTCACCAGGCTTTCCAGCCTCACCCTAGTCACAAAAAAATAAAAGAAGCAACACAGAGAACATATATTAGTGGAGCACTCCTCAGAAGTTCAAAATCCATAACAACGAGGGTAACATCGATATGTTTTTCCTTTTTAGACCATACTCACAGCAGCTCCCTTTGGTCCAGGAAATCCCATGACTCCAGGCTGACCTCTTGCTCCAACAGGGCCAGGGGGTCCGGGACGTCCATCTTGTCCAGGGGCTCCCTACGGAGATGAAATAACTTTACTTTAAGGACAAAATGTAGGTGGTGGTTTGATAAGAATTACAGTGCAGGACATAAACTTACAGAAGCTCCAATTTTGCCATCAGGTCCAGGGCTGCCAGGGCTGCCGGTCATACCCTACAAAGCAAATGTTGGAAATCAGATGAGATGACAATGTGGTGAAAGACTGGTACAGTCATACTTGTACAGAGACTTATCTGTACCTTAGCTCCAGGCAGACCAGGCTCACCAGTACGACCAGGCTCACCGGTGGAACCTTTAGGTCCAACAAGACCAGGAGCACCACGCTCGCCAGGGGCACCCTAGAATAGCAGGTAAAAGGAAGAACAGAGCAATGAAAATTTATTATTACTATCTGGAATTATTTCAGATTTAAAATTGTTTCCTTTTGAGTTCTTCATTGTTTACTTACTTTGGGTCCAGCAGGGCCATCGGAACCAGGGAAACCACGGCCACCAGGGGCGCCCTATAGAGAGAATTTAAAACACAAATTTAATCTGCTATGATTTAATTGAAGTCTTGTTTAATAACTGATTAGAAAACAGTAAAAAAAAAAACCTCATGTGATTGCTTTGGGCTTATGTTCACCTCTGGTGGAAGCAAAGACTGTAAAAGGCCTGTAAATGTATAGCATTCTATCTCTTCTAGAGGAGCATTTCACACTACAGTCAGTCTTTCACTCATTCACACACTGATGGTAGTGAACTGCTGCACAGTTTCAGTCTGACAGACACTGTGTCATCAACACCACTGGGCCATCTGACCAGCACTATCAAGCAAGACAGGTGATGTGACTCTGAGACAGCTAGAAAGGAGATTCGAACCAGCAACCCACAGGTCACAAGACGAACTCCTACCTCCTAAATCACCATCGCCTTAAAGAGACAGTTTTTTCTAAAACAGAACATTGTGCTTTGTTGATCCATAGTATCCTACATGGGATTCTTCTCTGTGACATATTCCAAACTCATCTTGGAATTGTTGGTAAAATAACAAACATTTAATAGAAATGCATACACGCTCTCCAGGGGCACCACGGGCACCTGCAGCACCGGGTTCTCCTCTGGCTCCTCTTTTGCCCTCCTCACCAGGAGGTCCTGGGGGTCCCTGAACACCTGTAGCACCCTATGACAAACAAAAAACATAAATTAATTGGATTCAGAGATTAAGTACATACTTTGTTGATATCTCTGTGAACTTACCGCCTCTCCCTTTGCACCAGGCTCTCCCTTGAATCCAGGGGCACCAACATCACCCTGAAAGACAAGTTCAAATTTGAAAGACATTTAGAAAGGAACAACAAATCAAGGTGTCTATTAGAAGAAGTATTTCTTTGATTGTGGTTTCCCTGTGTTTACATTTCAAACACAATCACAGATTAATGGCAACACAAAGCAAAAATATAATTATTTATTTTAATAGGCACATAAATATATTTGATTTGTTTTCTTTTTTTTAGAGCTGTACTTACAGTATTACCCTTGGGTCCAGGGGCACCAGCTGCACCCTGTGGTCCTGGAGGTCCACGTGGTCCAGGGAAACCAGGAGCTCCAGCAACACCAGGGGCACCCTACAGGGGGCAGCACACAGCCACAAAACACAGTCACATCCTCACGTCTGGTTTTTCTAACTTGACTGAAACTGTTGGTATAACAATAGAGTGACGGGAGCTTTTTAGGTTCCCTTGATGAATGTTTACAGCAAACAATAAAATAAAATAAAATAGTAAGAAAAAAAAGAAAACAAACAAATATATATATATAAATATACATATATCTATATATCTATATATCTATCTATCTATCTATCTATCTATCTATCTATCTATCTATCTATCTATCTATCTATCTATCTATCTATCTATCTATCTATCTATCTATCTATCTATCTATCTATCTATCTATCTATCTATCTATCTACTATCTATCTATCTATCTATCTATCTATCTATTATCTATCTATCTATCTATCTATCTATCTATCTATCTATCTATCTATCTATCTATCTATCTATCTATCTATCTATCTATCTATCTATATCTATCTATCTATCTATATCTATCTATATATCTATCTATATATATATATATATATATATATATATATATATATATATATATATATATATATGTTGTTTTTGTTTTTGTTTTTAGAGATACACTTACAGGGCCTCCCTTAGCACCAGGGGCTCCATCAGCTCCAGGGTTTCCCTGAGGAGGAAATAGAACAAATCCTTACTACTATAGACAAATTACATTAAAAGTAACTTTTTTGTAATATTGATTGAAACAAGCACCAGAAGTTTTACTTTGCCTGAATTAATTTGTACTGTATAAAAGCCTTTTGATTATTAATTTGTGAAGTCAGAGCTTCAAACTTACAGAAGGTCCAGCTGGGCCAGCGGGTCCGGGGTTACCAGGTTCTCCACGAGCTCCAGCAGGGCCCTCAGGTCCACGTGCTCCCTGTGCTCCAACATCCCCCTGGGAGTCAGACAACCAAAACAAAGACTTAGTTGGATGTGAAAGCTTTGGTTGAAATCTAAAACATTAACATAAATATGCTTAATTAGGTAGACTCCCAAATGAAACACTGAACTGTTATTACCAATTTGAAAGAGTGATTTTTCTTTCTTTTTCTTTTTTTTCTTTTTTTTTACCTTGGGCCCAGGGCCACCTGGGAATCCTGGAGGTCCAGCAGGGCCAGTGGGACCCTGAAAGCAAACAAATGGAAATTCAGACAAAAATCAGGTCTTCTTTTCAGTTTTCTGTAACCATAGCTCAAACAATAAAGCTCCTTGTAATTTGGTAGATTTACTGAACATAGTTAAGTATAAGCGTTAAAGGTCCAGTGTGCAGAATGGAATGCCATCTTGTGGTCAGAAATGCACATTGCAATTGGTCCAATTCCCCTCCCCCAATTAACTTCGCATTATAGCAAATCATTTGAAGGGACAAACTTGCTTCAAAAATAAGTTTGTCCCATCTGGATTCCTGTTAAAACATATCATCGCATAGAAATCAGCATAGAATGCCTACATTAAATTGTGATTGCAAATATAGAATATGCAGCTGTAATGTTAATGTAAAGAGTACACTTCAGTAATGTGGTTCAATATTATTTTCAGAACGTACTTGTTTTAAAAAAAAGCACATCAAACCAACTATCAGAGAATCAAAGACATACCGGAGGTCCAGCAGCACCAGCAGCACCATCGTTACCACGGGCCCCCTGCAGGAGTCAGACAGACAGAGAGACATAATTGGTTGGTGAATGATTCAAAAAATTACACCTTCGAGTATGCATGCATGGACTTACAGCAGCTCCAGAAGGACCTGCGCGACCCCTCTCACCAGGCAGACCACGAGGCCCCTAAAGGAATACAATTCAACATGTATTTAGTTGCAGTCAGTCAAAGGTTAAGGTGAAGTCCAGGTAGAATTAGCATAAAAAGATTTTTTTTTTTCACCATAGCACCAGGAGTTCCATTCTCACCAGGGGCTCCAGCCTCTCCCTAATATGAGGAAAGAGACAGATAGGGGAGAATATGAAAGGACATCAACAGAACAATGAATCTTAATACTAAAACAATGTGGCAAATAGTGTAACTACCACAAATGAATGCAGATTAAGCAGAGTGCTACAGCTAATGGCTGTCTGTTGGATTCTTTATTCTCTTCTTCTGATTTTAACTATTAGTGAACCACCTGTTAGTAAACTTAATCCTTAGTCACCCTGAGCCAAATTTCAGTTTTGTCTTTCTTGGCACATATGTTAAATAACATCTTTTAATATGGTGCCTGAAAGTTGTGACTCTGCAAAACATTCCATTTTCAGATAAAGAAGGTCCACAGTATCCCCATGCATTGTCAACTTAGCTAAGAACCGAAGTTTACAGAATGTAAAGATGTTACATTCCTTATAAAAACATGAATGTCGACCTGTTAAGGGTGTATCCCTCATCTCACCCGTTGACTTCTGGACATAAGCACCAGCACCCCTCACAGCTCCACCAGGGGTAAGTGTAGCATAATGGATGGATATAAAAATGCAAAAACTAGAAAAGCACAATACTAGACTGACTGTGGAGAGGACATCTTGCGGGAAGTTTAATTTTCAATATTTGCATTTAGCAAAAGACAAAGACTGACCAAATTGTTAAGGAAAAAAGATGTTTGAAAGAGCCATGTTTTTTTTAAACTCAGATACAACAATCATATTGTAGCACCAATAAGGTGATTTCCAAAGAACTCGTGAACATGAACATGCACTAAGTGATCAATTGAAGGAGGAGGCAAAACAGGATGGAACAGGCAAAACGTGTCTTACCATTGACTAGGCATAACAGGGGATTTCTCATCATAATCACACATTTGTATTTATCATGGATTGTGTTTTTTAGTTAGTGTTACTGCAATCATGAACAGCTGCATGTAAAATGAATTTCGCTACGTTGTTTTGTTGACAATAGAAAAATCTTTTCAGGGTTCTTCCTGTGCTCTGAGAGGCACAGCGCTGTAGCACTGCTCTGATGCAACGGCACAGAGCAGTGCAAAGCAGGAGGAGAGGAGCATCACGGGGTGCCAAATGTTTACACAATATTGAGATTAGGGGCACCAAATTCTGGATATTTAATTCCTGTCAAATTCTATTTCTTCTATGCCTAAAGGATCTGATATATTGGCATTATAGGGGCAGTATTAAGTATTTTCCAGCCACATAGTGGCATCTTATAGCACAATGAAGTAGCTATGATACCTCCAGTTTATATAAAATGCCATATATATACCAAATATCATAAAAAAGAAATTTGAACTTGTGTTTTTACACCTTGTTACTAGATCTCCTTCTTTTGGCCAGAAGAAGGCCAAACTCCTGCTCTTTCTGTAATTCATCAACATGGCTCCTCTGTTAACCCTTTCACAATGTTTTTACCATCATCACACTGAGAAGTAGCTCATATAATGACAGATGTGAAGCTTCACAGGGTGTTTGCTAATTGCTGCTGGCTAGTCTGAAGGAGCTGACTGGGGAAGTCGCTGGGGAGGCAGAAGCTCCAAGGAAGAGCAGCATCTTGATAACAGAAGGAGCTGTCCCTCAGCTCACACTGGCGTTTTGCACAGCTGGATGGTTGCCATGGAAGATTAAAAGATTTCTCAAACATGCACGAAAGAATAAGGCAACACTTCTGGTATGTCTCTGATGAGGGAATAACATACAAACGTGATGTAAAGCCCCAAAAAGCATATTTTACATAATACTGCCTCTTTAACATTGGTTTTGGTCATTTTTAACATATTGGTATCAGCCCCATAAGTATAACTTGGCTGATATTAATATCCAGGATTTATGTCTACCTTGTTGTTTGTGTTTTGGAGGGGTTGGCCATGTTTTTGTTTGGCCATGCGACAGTGATAGTACTACAGCACATCGTGGTCAGTTCTTTTCCTTGTGTCAAATGTTGATAAACATTGATTATCACAATTATGACAGCAATATTAATGTCACGTATGATAACTGGCCAAAATGTTTCTCTCTGTGCATCTGCAGTAATCACACTAGTGAGCCTTACTGAAATATGTAACATTGAGATCAGCTAGTCAAGTTATTCTTTTATATCTGCTGGAATTTCTGGAAATTTAATGACCAACTCACTACTCCGTTATATCAACTGTTTCCCACTTAAATTACCCATGCATCGCTACAATTTATGTTAACATTTATTGAAATGAAACTTTGGACATCGAGTGAAAGAATGAGATAGTGGAAACATTTAGTCACCTTGGGTCCAGCAGGGCCAGTGTCTCCTTTAGCACCATCCAGACCGCTGAATCCCTGAAGGCCAAGAGAGAAACATAAAGATGAAGTTCCTCTTTGTGAGATCTTCTCAACTTTGGATGAATGGGACAATACAATATGGCTTTAACTCACTCTGTGGCCCTTGATTCCTGGAAGTCCGGGGGTTCCTGGGAAACCACGAGCACCCTGGGGAGAAAAAAGTAAAGAAAAAGAGGGGCAATTTAAGTTAAACTCTGCTGTGCTCTTGGTTTTGATTTATACATGTTTACTCAAAAACATGTTTGTTCAGTGAAGTACCTGTGGACCAGAAGGTCCCCGCTCACCAGCACGACCAGGTTTGCCAGCCTCACCCTGACGACATACAAAATTAAGACATAATTACAAATCCACTTAAATCACTATGCTTTGATTCAAAGTGATGTTTCCTCAGGAACTGAAAAATACAAGCTGACCACTTACATCCTCTCCATTCTTTCCTGGAGGTCCTGCAGGTCCGCGTGGCCCCATGGGACCCTGATTAAGAGAAAAAGAAAGTTATGGGGGCTGTGGATGAGTTAGGTGAAAAGTTGTGTGCTTTTTCAACACTCACAGGGGCTCCAGCCTCTCCAGGCTCACCAGGAGGGCCATTGGGTCCTGGAGGTCCCTGTAGGAGGAGACAGAACCTCAAACATCATCCCAACTATACTGCCAAATTTTTCTTTAATTCTGAATCTGAATTCTACGGGTTATACAAAAATTACACTTCTTGTATAACAAAATAATCCTGAATAACTTCAGCTGCTCTTGTCATAGGTTTTTTTCAATTGGTGTCAGAAAGTGATCCACGGGCTTAAAATGACAGATTAAATATTCTGGTATGAACTGACCATAATTCTGTTGAAGTTAAAACATGAAATCTGTCAACCCTAATAACTCAAGGGTTAAACTGGGTTAAACTGAATCCATTATTATTGTAGAATCATTTAAGTGAAATACCTAACAAGTATTATCAGGAAACAGTCAACTGAGTATGCTTAAGACTGAGTATGAACATATATTACATTTCACAAATTTCCAGGCTGAATTTGCTAGATTAAACTGAGACCAGAAACATGTGGTTTATGGGACAAGTTGTTAAATTTAGAAACAGCTCAATGCAGTCAGGCAATTGGTGTTAACATTATGATCATGTCACTGGAAGGAAGGAAATGATCCACTTACACTTTGACCTGGAGGTCCAGTAGGTCCACGGGGCCCCATTGGGCCCTGTTTGTCAAACAAGGACAGAAGTCAGAACCATCTTAAGTTACAGGAAATAATAGACACGTACAAGGGTGAACATGCTCTACCATTGGTCCAGGCACAGGCATGGCAGGGGATTTCTCATCATAACCACCAGACATCTGAGGGGAGAAGTTCTGAAGCACAAAAAGAAAACAGACATGCCCTGAAAGAGACATTTATCAAGAAATCACCTATTACATACACTGAGCAAGGGTTATGTTTAACAGGAACATAACCAAGACCTTCCCTTAATGTAGCCCTTTGGTGAGATTCACTTGCTATGATATGAAAGCTTTAGTTTAAAACAGTTTATAATTTTTTGTACTATTATTTCAGAACAACTAAATGTAAAAAATAATATAAACCTTCACAACAGGTTAGTCCAGGTCTAGTTAGTCGCCATTGGGTGTCAACTTGACTTTTCAAACAAGATAAGGCATTGGCTGTTAACTTAGCTCAGTATGATTTTTATATTAAAAGAATGTTTGAGGTTAATAAAACTTAATACCGTAGATGTTATCAGATGATAAGCATGTCAAAAATTAGTAGTCACAAATAAAGTGGAAAATTATTTTTAAGTTTGCATAGGTAAACTAAAAAATATTTTTGCAAAACCCAACAACAGTGTGAGGCAAATGAAAGCAAGGGATCGAGCTCAATTGGATGTAAAAATTGGCTCCAAACAAGTAATATGTACCAATAGATTTTCTAGGGGAATTTATATTAGCTGTAGGACATTATTTCAGAATTTTACATAAAATTTGAAGGTTTGTTGACTTGATGTGGCCCTTGAAGATCAAATTTTAATTTAAAGTCAGACTGTGAAACCGATGTAGCAACTAACTGATTGCTGTTGATTTGTATTATCTTCTTTGTGTTTCCATGCTTTTTCTTTTATGCTTTTGTAAAACATTCTGACTGAACTTATTATTGTAGTGTGTAATTTTTTTAAATGAGTAATTATTAATAGTATAATAATAATAATAATAATAATAATAATAATAATAATAATAATAATAATAATAATAATAATAATAATAATAATAATAATAATAATAACAATAATAATAATGGTTGTAAAAGTCAAAGTATCTTCTTATCCTTTCTTGGCAAAATGTCTTCTCACAGACAGGTACATCATCCAAACCTTTTGACCCAAGATCAAAACTAAGGAGATTTTAGTCTGTAAATCTCGATAGTTAAACTTTATGTGCAAGTTGATTTTATGATAGACCATAAGCTGAAAATATGTTCAAGTTTTACCAAGACAATTATATTTTCTGAAATTTTAGACTTTCTTAAATGTTTCCCACAAGAATACCAGACATTTTGAAAGCAAGGGATCAAGCTCAATTGGATGTAAAGATGTAATTTTTGCTGTGGTAAAAGCAAATCAGAAATTTATGTTTTCTGACATCAGCATTTCCACATTTCATGTGTTTTTTTTCCCTTTTAACCCTGATTAGATCTTTACAGTCTAAACCCAAACTTAGCCATGTACAGAAATTTACACAAAAAAATAACTTACTCCACCAAGGCCAGGGGGTCCAGGAGGGCCGGGAGGTCCTGGCAGACCAGGTCGTCCATCCAGGCCATCTCTACCAGCGGGACCAGGAGGACCCTAAAAAGAATTAAACAAATATCGAACATTGGGGCATGTGCGTCACTAAAAGCCATCATTACAAAAACAAGCACAGTTACCTCAAGACTCCTTATTGGAAATACTGTTTAGCATAGGATATTTAATTGTGTTGTGCAATCTCGCGTCCTTTATAATCACAAAGAACTTCCTAAAATTGGACTTCTCAGTACTAATGAGAAGTCCATTGGTATTTTTTCTTTTTCTTCTTTTGTGCTCGATTGTTTTTAAATGGATATTCACGAAGAAAAGTCGGTTTGTGTTGCCTTTTAAACATTTTAATCAGAGCAGATGTCGGCCTCCTACAGTATTCATTTGAATAAAAGTTTAATGGGTTTTCAATTCAGATTGCGCTTCTTTCAGACCCAGCATGACTAGTGGTTTAGCTAGCATAAAGTCAGTTGGGTTGTTAGCTGCATCAAATTGAATAAAATGGACGAACGTGATTTGCATTATGGTTTTAAAAGTCATAATGTTTTATGCATGAAATAAGTTTTGATGAAGTAACAACTGGAACAAAAACAAAAAGCAACTTCTTATTCTTAGCATTCTTAAAAACAAAATCAAAGTAAAAATTACCTCAAGGTTTTTTCTTGACAAAAACACAACCACTTCATGTACTTATACTTTTGTTAACCCAACTATTAATGTTTTCATCATGCAGGTAATTTGTTTTCTACTAGCAACACTAGAAGCAAGGAAAGATGGCTCCATGTGGTAAAAATGCACTCACAGCAGTTCATATTTTAGCAGGCATGTTGTAAATGTAACAACCACCAAGTGACTAATCCTCTTGTTAAATGCTCCTACATTTTTAAATCATACTTCCTCATCCATTTAAAATACAAAACATGCAATTTTGCTGCTTTTTTGATAAGACCCGCTTAACTCCAGCAGGAACACACAGTACCAGAAATTATTCACACTAATGAAATTGAACAAAACTGGAAGCACATCCACAGAAGAATAAAATGTGAATATACCCGCTCTCCCTTGGGTCCACGGTCTCCCTTGGGTCCCTGTAGGCAAAAACATCAAAAATAGTTTTAAGGTAAAGATAAAGGTATTGATATAATCACATTAACAATCATGTACTGGTTGCTATTATACTACACATCATTGATCTGTACAAATAATATGAATAGAACGATATGAATATTAATGTTGACTTTATTATTAGTATACCGAATGATCATCTCACTTCAGTCCAGTTTACTTTTGTTAAATAAAAGCATTTCACACCTGAAGTATTTTCATGGCACCGAGTAGACTAAACAAATAACTAGAAATGTCAACAAGTTCTGAATAAAAATAAATTTTTATTTACCTCAACCTGAGCAGACTGGTAGCCTGAAAAGGAGAAACACACAATTTCAAACATACAGAAAAAGAAATAAAAAATGGATGTGTTGCAGAAAATATGTAAAGATAAGCTGGGCATAATGTATTTTCATATTTATGACTTCTGAAATAATGTGATGCAGAAAATAATAGGATCAAAGTTATGAAAAAGTAACCCAGAGGATATATGAGTGAAATACCGTCATCGGGGCAGATGGCGCAGCACTCGCCCTGGGGGACGATGGGGTTGAGGCAGTCAGTTGGCTCTTCGCATAGAACCTCATCGCACAACACAGTTCCGCTGTCACACACACAGATTTGACATGGCTCTGGTTTCCACACGTCCCGGTCCGCAAACACCTGACCTTCAAGGGTGCAGCTGGCACCTGTGCCTGAGAGGGGCAACAGAGAGAGAGAGGAATGTCAAATGCATATGCAGGAGCAACAAAACAGAAAATTTAAGGTAAAAAATATGATTGTGAATGAATATAAAATTACATTAAAATACAAAATGTAAACCAAATACTCAGGAGATCAATTTTAAGTCTAGATTCCATTACAGTTCCATGAATTTGTATATAATGAGGCATCTGAGCTGACAATGCCTTAAATTCTAGTTTTCTCTATCCTCTTATGTAAATGTTTCTAATATTAGCAAAAATATATATTGTTATTTTGTATAAATTCAAGGCTTAGCAGCTCTGACAACGTTCTGTGTGGAACTGAAACAGATCAGGATCAGGGGTGACTGAAAGGACACAGTCTGCCTGCAGATGTAGAGTAAAAATTAAAAACCTTCAAGTAAATTTTTATTTCCACTGAAAAGCAAATTAGCGTCCCGTCTTAGTGGTGGGACTCTGACTTCTTAGCACAATGTAAAGCCTGAATGCACTTTTTGAGCGAATATAAATTCTGTGTCGTTCCAAAGTTTTGAACTCAGAGGGAGAAAAACGGCAGTGCTGTAGACTGCTGGTTTGGCAGTAGCTGCTGGAAACTCTGCACATGTGTTTGCAATTAAAGGAAAGCAGACAAAAAAAGAGTGGAAAGAAAGTGAAGAAAACGAGGAGGTGGGTGTGATAGGGGGGTGGACGTGGCAGCCAGATGTTACTGCAGTCACACAGAGGAGCCTCTGGATGTCGCTGTGAGATCGCTCTTCGTGTCAAAGTACATCTGCTTCAAAAAGACTGCTGAATTCTTTCCAGATAAAAGGAACATCTGGAAAAACTGAATATCAACTCCACAGCTGTGGTCCTCAGAGTTATTTTGGCTTTCTTTGTCTTGTCAAAAGATTCAATTTCTTACAGCCCTCCAAAATGCCTTTTCAGTATCAAAACAGCTGTAGATTTTTGCAAATGGAAGATGTTTATATCTAGTCAGGGTCAAGACTGAACTTGTTTCGCACCTCCTATTTTCCTTTGGGAATATTCTCATTATGCGAGCTGCAGTTCACCTGACTGTCTTAAAAGCTGGCCTCAGGCTGTGGCTAACATCAATCAGGCCTCAGACAGATTTCACATCTCTGACACATCTAAACGAAATCAAGCAGCAAATTTAAAGCTGGTGAAAGAAGAAAAATTAAAAAACATTATTTGTGCCTTAAAAATATTCACTTTTGAAGGCCCTGTACATGTCATCTGTGCGATGGGGTTTCTTTTTTAAAAAGGATGGCCTGGAGAAAAGTCTACAAAAAACTTGCAGCAACTTGCGCTGCGTGCATGCTGGGAACATGGAGGGGACGAGAGTGCTACACTAGAACAAAGAGAAGGAGAGAGGGAGGCCTTCCTGGGATGCCCAATGGATTACGTACACCCTGTTCTGTCTATCTCAGAAGACATCAAACTTTCAATGATCTAAAGTCTAAATCATTTAGTTTTGTCCTCTTCTCTTCCTAAGATCTCAGCAGCCGTCCATTCATAAAGACAAAATCCATCCTTTTTTTAAAAAAAGGGAGAAAAGCGTTGAGAACCTCCAACAAACTGATGAAACTTACGGTCGTCCTCGCCCTGCGCCCTGGCCAGGAGCACCGTGGCGCTGAGCAGCAGCACCAGCCGCAAATCCACAAAGCTGAACATGTCTAGATGCCACCAGACATGTAGACTCTTTGAGGCAAGAGAGGAAAAAGAAGTTGGGGATGTTTTCTCTTTCTGCTACACTCCACTCATACAGGGGTGTTTGGGGTAGGATCCGTGCGTCTGTCCAAAGTCCTCCTGACCCCAGCAGAAAACTCCCTACTGCCTGCACTCATTTTTCAACAGAGCTTTTATATGGGAGCCCAAAGAACTGGGAGGTACTGGGTCTGGACTGACTAAGGGGGGACCCACCCTCATTACCCTGCTGCTGCTCACGTTCAGCGAAGACAAAAAAGGACACCTCCTTCAAAGGAAAAAAAAAAGACAGAGGGAAAAAACAGCAGGTCCCTCCTTCCATAATTGCAGAGCATGTCTGGGTCTAAGGAAAAGGGGTGGTGATGGGGGTGAGGGGCTCTGAGAAAGACAGACACTTGAGCCATATGAGTGCTGGAAGTTTGGAGGAGGATTTTAATCTTCAGCAACCCAGCATTTTATCCAGAGCTCTGTTTGGCTGTGGTCTACTTTTTGATTCCTTCAGATTTCTCACATTTTTTCAGATTGTATTGCCTTTAAGGTCCAGAGGTCAAACCCCAATATGAGAATGGTTTCCCCTTTCACTGTGTTAACATGACCTACACATGTTAACACAGTGAATTTTTTCATCCAAAACATTTTCATGTTTGGATGAAAATGTTCCTAATCCTTGTGTCAGGGGGAACTGCATTGCCTCCATTCACAGTTTATGACAATCATCAAGTTCCACTTTCCACTTGTACACGAAATGAAGATTTAAATGCAGCCTACAAACTTACTCATAGAGTCCGTGTTTGATGTTCAATAGAAACCATTCATTTCTGCATTATGTTTTGGAAAGCCTTAAAAAAATCCTGCTCAGTTGAGCAACTCGATTTTCATATTCTAAGCTTTCAACTTACTTCAAAAACTTGATATACAGCATGCACACTACTTTGAAGTTACCTGCTGAAAAGACAGAGCCTTCAGAGCATTCCATCCATCCGTCCGTCCGTCCATCCATCCATCCATCCATCCATCCATCCATCCATCCATCCATCCATCCATCCATCCATCCAACCAACCAACCAACCATCCAAACCCTGAGCACCTTGGCTGCACGAAGAAATTCTGCCCATAAAAGTTATGAACAGAATAAGTAACAAAAGGCAACCTTGATGGAGTCCAACTCTCACCAAGGTTCAGTATGCAGATCTTTTTGTGGGATGTATCTCCAAATTATTGCCAGTTCAGGAGCACCATTTATTTTCTTTGTGCTGACTAGCTGTACCTCACCAATAAAGAGGTTATTTCACCTGTTTGTGGGTGATTGTGGTCCGTCGTCTCTCAAACTGCTGTAAAATACTGAGTCCACTCTATTTGCAACAGTATAGTGAACTTAAAGAAACAGTTAAAATGCATTAAAGTTCAGCTATATTTAGGGTTACTTAACACATTAAGTTTTCACGTCATACATCACTTTTTTCTTTTTTTTTTTACATAGAAAAGTCCTAAGCCAGAACTTTGTATTTGCAAAGGACAAGAAACCTGCTTCCCTTGGACCACAAACAGGGTGATGGAATTTAAAAAAATATTGTTGTGTGCAACTTATCAGTACACACAACAGCACCGATAAGTTGCACAAATTCTAAACATGCACTGATATGCACAGCTAATGTTCATGTCACATTTCTAAGGAATAATTTTTAAAAATAAGTTCCATGAATGATGAGGGGTTCCTGAAACAATGGACACCTAAATGGCTAGAATAGCACTTTATACCAGTTGGATGGTTTAAGAACATAAATAGTAAATTAAAAACAGTAAGTACAATTATTTTTTTGCTTTATTTATCTACAAAAAGGACATTTGAATTGAAAATGTTGTTTACTTTATTGACATGTTTTTTATTATTATTAAAATACAGTTTCATCTTGATTAATTATTAATAGACCCTGTAATTTTTCTTCACAAGACCAAGGTTTCAAGGATTGCAAACAGCATTTTAAAAAATCTCTGTTCAGTGTGGAGTTATCCATTTTATGTTTGTTCAACCTTTGAATTAGATGTGCACTTATGATTAGCTAAAAACTAAGAAGTGGTTCTCCAGTTTAGTGGTCTTAGAAGGTTTTGATGCATATATGAACCCAAGTGAAAAAAACCTCATATACTTTAGTATATATGGAGGGTGTTTTTTATTGTCTTGCTCACATTGCTTCAAACTTGTCCTTGTCTTCTATTGTCTTATGTGTCATTCTGTCACTGTCTCTACGGGGTTCCATTTAATGTTTTGAAGCAGTGGTTTCAGTTGCTATTCCTCAAGGATCAAACTACTGCAACTTTTAGATGTTTTTCTGCTTTAGCACACTTGGACTGCATGCAAAGTTAGGAACTTTAGAAAAGTATTTCAAATGTGTAAGAGAAGCTCCACAACATCAGCTGTAGGGGAATGTAGTTTGAGACTACTGCTGTAAATGTTTGGAGGTTTAAGTTTATCAGCTAGTCATAGATGCAGTCTTTCTCAGTTTATGCCATTAAATTACCTAACAACAACTCATGAAGTGCTCCCTGCCCTTTTCCACAATAAGTCACAAAAATTAATATTGCATCGTCGATGGTGGAGATAAAAGTAGGTTACATGATACACCACACTTCATATTTGCTATCACAATCTGTCCCAAATCATCAAATATAAGTTATTTACTTCATTGTCAAACTATGGATTAATCATGCAGCTTAACATACTAACATGAGTAAACTAAATGAGCATTAATAATTAGCACATTTTAGTGTCACTGTCAGCACAAACTTAGTGGTTATTGCAATCAGCTAAACAACCCAGGATTCAGTTGCTCAACACATATTTTGTAATTTAAAACTAGGCTACAAGAAGTTTTCAAAAAGTCTTCACCCAAAATTTCTGTAGGGTATTTCTTCTGATTTAATACTGCTGTTTTATTTAAATGTGGAGATGTACAAGTCAACTACAGGGCAGTCAGCTGAGGACAGTCTCTTCAATTAGTGGTCAGTTGTCCAATGTCGATCAGGAGGCATTGTGTCTAGACTGCCAAACCAATTGTGAAAGACCTTCTGAAGAAAAAACATTCATAGTTTGAGTGTGTTCAAATATAAGAGTTAGGGATCACATACTTATATGTGTGATTTAACAATGAAAATTCTAAAAATGTGCACACACTTGAGACTCTATCTAATAACACTTATTACTGACATTTAATAGCGCAAACACAGAAGGTACCTTAATTAGCATTAATACACATAGTGGAAATTATCTTCAGACTACCAGAGGTAAATATCTATAGTCTTCCATGTCTGCTCTGAGGGACAGACATGTTGTAAATCACAAGGAAGATAAATTATGTTTTGTTTCAACTCTGTGAAACATACGTACAAATGTAAGTATGTTTGAAATACTTACAATACTTAAAATGTAAGTGCATTTTAAGTATGCTAAGCATTAAATGTATGACATATCAATATATAGGAAGTATAGTAAAAGCATGCTTGTACGAATTTTGACATAACTTTAAACACACTGAAATATAATTGTAACACAATACATTTTTAAGAAATATATTAAATAAAATTATACTTTAAGTGAACAAAATATGTATTTGCTCAAGTGTACCAATGAAATGATATACTTTTAAAAATATTTTGTGTATGTTTTAAAAAATATACTGAAAATAGAATTTTTTAACATTCCCTAAAGCTTACTTTAAAAGTAAACTATTAAATTTACAGAAATTTTACTATGTTTTAAATTACATCTGAGTGTATATTTTAAGCTGATGAAGTATGCTGTTTTGGGTGCCTTAATAATCCTTTATTATTTTGTTAAAATGGCAAAGAATAAAAAAAATTAACAATCCTTGCATTGGAACTTAATGTAATGCCTAACAACGTAGCAAATAATGTCTTCATGCCTCAAAACAAATGTCGACAGTTTAGTGACAAAGGTTCTATAAGAAAAACAATAACAGATAATGTAGCAGGTATCTTCAGTTTTACATCTCTCCGAGTATGATCTGTTGTCTCCAGTTTTTTAACTAAAACACAGAAGCTACTTTTACTCAATCCATTTTCAGATGTGTGATTTAAGATCTACCTATTAGTGAATTTCATTAGCTCCAGTTCACACTCCAGATCAGATGGTGGTGGTAATGCAAACTTTCAGTTATTTTGAAAAGTGCCATTAAAACAAGATGGCACTTTTCCCGGCATGATGCCGGTGAGCTGGAGAGAAGAAATGCTCTTCAAATTTGTCATTTTTACTTGCATAATATTGCATTAATAATATAGAGGGCCTTAATAATAGTGAGTAGTTTTGGTAAATTCAAGTTTGCGATGTTTTAGTCAGAGTTAAACGACAACAAACAGAACAAGAACTGGATGGAAATGAAATTTGGGTCACAAAAGGAGGCCGAAGGGATGAAGGCTGCTAACGTGTTGTTAGCTGGTGGTAAGTTTGCTTCAAAATGCTAATTGCACACATATAAACAAACTTATGTTGGTTGTAGAAGTAATTGTATCAGTTGAATTGTAATTTCTATTATTATTATTATAACAATCATTCCTCATGTTATAACTGTTCTTAGGAAGGATAAATGTCATTTTGTCTGCAGTAATACTGAAACACTGTGGCATTGTTCTAAGACAATACTCTGTCCTTGGTGAAATATTTTTCACATTTCTCTAAAGTGTAATTTTATTATGGTGCTAATTTTCATAAGTAAGTTATCTGTAAACTTTTACTACATTAACAATTTGTATAATTCCCTGATAGTATATTCACAATTTACTCTTGAAATTTGTGAATATATTGAATTCACATTGTATTTATTTCTCCTGGAAAGTGTGTTGTAATTGATCCTTCTGTGTTCTTATAGACTGAGATGTTTGCAGTGCTGTATATGTGTATGAGGCATGAAATATACAAAGTGACAAAGAAGAATAAAGAAAGACATTGATAAGTAACTAAAAAGTGTACTTCATTAGCAATTATCGTAAACCAAAAGTGTAATTGGCACATAATGTGATCACAGTACTAATATAAAATATGTAATGCTTATATGCTGAAAATACATATGTCATCATATATCATAAATGTAATTCGAAGGTGGTCGCTGCAAACTCTGACATTGTTAGCTTCCCAACCTCCTTTTTTACCAGTAGATTGTTGGTCCACTTATCTCCTCTTTTTTCTGCAAGTTTTTTTAAAATGAACTCCGTTGTAATCAACTGCCTTGGAAATGTAAAAATAATGTTTATATTTCTCTCTATTAGCATGGTTGGAACAACCTTACACGACATAGACTTTAAGCATTTTGATGCTGGATCAACAGATGTAAACGTCTGCTTTAACTTTCTGACCTCCATCTGCTTTGGGTGACGTCAGTGCTATGTCATCTGAAACCCAGCAATAGCCCTGTTTCTCACTTCAAACGACCATCATCAAATGATTAAGTGATGTAGTTGCAGAAGGTCAATACAAGGCCTTACAAAAGTATTGATAAGCTATGTTAATATTTTTTCTAAAATCTGAATATTTTAAATGGTTGTAGAACAAAAGGTTGAACATTGTAACTGTTAAAGGTTGTCCTGATGGAAAGTGGACCTTCTCTACAGTATCTAGTCTTCTGCAGCCTTTAATAGGTTTTCTTCCAGAATTTTTCTGGATTTTGCTCCATCCATCTTCCATCAGTGCAGTTTCATGTTCCCTCAAGAAAAACTATCACAGCTTGATGTTGGACTAGTACTAGTTGGTGTTCAGTTAATTATCTGCCACACAAAACTTTTCTTATTTAGTCCAAAGAGATAATTTTTTTTTCTTTTCTGACCAGAGCTCCTAGTCAAACTATAAACAGAATTTAGTGACTCTAAATAATGACTTTCTTTCTGCCGCTCTTAAAAAAGGTCAGATTTTCCCACCTGAGGTGCAATTCTGTCCAGAGTTACCCTGAAGCTGTCAGCTTCTTCTCTGAATAGTTCTCTCCTTCACTAACCTGTCAGTTTAGATGGACTCTTTTGTATGCATGGCTGTTTTTATGAAGTGAATACAAACAAGGGGCACACTTTTCAGATTTTTCCTTTTGAACAGTTAAGTTTTATTTGAAATAGTTCAATGATTATGAATTACTTTTGACTAGATTAGATAGATAGATAGATAGATAGATAGATAGATAGATAGATAGATAGATAGATAGATAGATAGATAGATAGATAGATAGATAGATAGATAGATAGATAGATAGATAGATAGATAGATAGATAGATAGATAGATAGATAGATAGATAGATAGATAGATAGATAGATAGATAGATAGATAGATAGATAGATAGATAGATAGATAGATAGATGATAGATAGATAGATAGATAGATAGATAGATAGATAGATAGATAGATAGATAGATAGATAGATAGATAGATAGATGATAGATGGATAGATAGATGGACAGACAGATAGAATTATTATGGGCAAACCATGTGTTAAGATTTTGAGTGTTTCTGATATTATCCATTTTTAAATATACTAGCAGAATTGAGGGGTTTACTGATATTATGATTATTATCTGCTTGAAATAATAGAAGCCCTTTTTCTCCCAGTGAAACTCAAGGTTCAAATGTGCAATTCCTTTGTACCCCCACCCATTCCTTTGTGTGCAGCGCCTGGCTGGCTGCAGGTGAGCTGTAATTAAGCAGAGAGCAGACATTATGGAGCAGATGAGCTGCAGGGAGAAACACGGCAGCAGCTTTCTACCATCTGATCTTCCAGCAGCAGACACGTTGCACAGTCTGACGCGAGCCAAGTAAACCTCTAATTCACTCCTCCTCTTTCTCTCTATCATTCTCTCTCTCTCTCAAACACACATACACATGCACACAATCCATGTGTCTGCCTTTTCTTTTTTTTACACAGCAGAAGTTGGAATGCAGTCTGTCTGTCAGGGCTAAAGAGAAGCAGAAAAAAGAAGAAAAAGAACGCCACCTCATCATTTCCTGGTTTGACTTCCAGCTCTGATCCCCTCAATGGAGCGTCACAAACTCTAGAACACACACATCAAACAGCTTGATCTTTTCAAGAACACCTCCAGGAAAATAGCAACATAATTCCAATCACAGATTGAAATGAGTATGAATCTGTGACTGATTACATACATGTCAACATCAAATACATACATGTCATGTATTCACAGAATGCTGCATTATTTCCAAGTTTACAAGTTGATAACACATTCTAATATTAATAGGCATACTTCAACCTGCTGAGTTGGATTCTGAAGGCAACTGAGGTGGACCTCCAGCTAATGCTTAGCAGGCAACACCTTTAGCATAGTAGATGTGTTGTCTGGAAGTAAACTGACAGAATTCATTAATGTAAGTCTTAAATGCCTTAAATAGTTTTGTCAAACATATTTCAGCTTTTGAATAGAACATGCCAGAGAAGGCTTGTTGGGATTGAAGTAAGTTGCTGAATATGTGGGTTGTTTGATAGACTATTTTAACATGTTGGTGGCAGCTTTAAGCTTCAAGCAATGATTTTTTTCAGCAGGTGACAGGGAAGTTGGTCAGATTTGATTGGGAGATGGTTGGAGCTAATTGCAGGGAAGTGCTGGAAGAAAACCTGCAGACATTCTAAGACTCAGCACCGACCCAAACGTACAGAATGGTTTAGATTTTTACATTGGGATGGCCCATTCAAAGTTTAATTTCAATAAGTGTGCAAAGCTGAAATATAAACTCAGAATACTTCAGATTTTTATTGATGAACATTTTTAAACATTGTTCCCTTTGATTTTCTTTGCACACTTCTGCACTCCCTTGTGTTCATAGCCCCTTCACATTCTCATTAAAAACACAAAGTTTGTTATTTAACATGAATAAATGTAGAAAAGCTCACGGGAATGAATACATTTGCCGGAAATTACTACAAGCATATCTAAATACAGCTTGAAAACATGAAACCCATTTGTTTCGTGGAATATAATGGAATTTTAAAGATCTGAACATTTTTTAAAACATGAATTTAGAAAAAAGATAGTTGTTTTAAATTTGTGCATGCGGCTCAATTCTGCTTGGGCAGAATGCACAAGAAGTATAATCAATGGACTGGCAATGCCTTTTAGGATTTTTTTGGGCAGTGACTTTAATGCTTTCCAAAACCCGTCACTCATCAAAAGGCTGCAGTGAAACTTCCATTATTTTATTTCGTTTTGTTTCAGAGCTAATAATTATACATTTTTCAGCCAAAAAACAATGTGACTTAAATTAAAGAGTACATAATCATGTACATTTTGTCTTTAGAATAATATGTTAAAAGGACTTTGATTCCACAAAATTTCTTGTAGAACACATTGTATTTGGAGATTGATGGATAATTAGCTGCTTGTTGAACATAACACCAGAGTTTATGTTTTGAAGGCTGAGACAGTTACTGCAGTTCAAGGGGAGATTTAACCCCAGGCAAAACTAAACAAGCACAGATCTGCTCCAACACTGTGCATGGTCACTATATGTGTCACGCAGGTCTGTTCATTGAACCCTCAGATATGTCTCCTGTTTAGGACAACTTATGAAAGTGGCCAATGTCTGATTTTTAAAAATCAGATTTTTTTTCTGTTCCAGTTCTTTTTTTCTGTTCAGACTGACTATATCTGATATCAGACATTTGTGTGTTAAGTGTGAAAATGACCTAACCTGTTCCCCACTTTTTGTGTTTCATTAACAATGTTGTTTGAAAGATTCTCCATGAGGTATAAAAATATCCATTTCAGTTTTAAGCACATTAAGTATTTCAAATTTTGAATAACAGTGGCACAATTCCCGTTTAGATGTCCTTGAAACTGTGAAAAGAGTATTTTGTGCCATAAGAAGAGGCAGAAAGATCTAATGCTTAGCCATCAGTGCAGGGGTGCCCAAAGTCAGTCTTTGAGGGTCAGCATCATGCATATTTTAGTTCTCTCCCTGGTTTAATGCACCTGGATCAAATGATGGCTCGTTAGAGCCATCATTTGCAGAGGATCCATTACCATAGCAACGAAGCACAGCAGGGCCGAGCAGCTGATTAGAACTACAAAAACGCATCACTGTAGTTTTTACTAAGGCAGAGCTCTGAGGAAGGAGCTGGCCTTTAGAACTACTTGTATTTTGGGGATTTTATAACTGATTTTAACCAACCTTTGCTACAAATGAGATTAGTGTTAATTAAGTTTAATTAATCTTAATGAAATTAAGCTTAATGAAAATTTCAAAATAAAAGCCTTGACAATTTTATATCAATTGCTGTTTGGAGCATTTTAGAACTGATTTAACACAATCACTGTTACTCATGTGAATAGATTGGACATTTAAACGAGGCTTACTGAAAATTTCAAAATAAAATCCTTAAGATTTTCTGGCTCATGCCTATTTTAGTGAAAATGGCTGCCTCAAACTGATAGAATTATGTCTCCCCCTGTCTGACTCACAGCTGGCAGAGGATCCATTACCATAGCAACGGAACACAGCAGAGCCAGTGGTTAGGACTACAAATACGCATCACTGTAGTTTTTATTATGGCAGAGCTTTGAGGAAGGTGTTGGCGTTTAGAACTACTTGTGTTTTGGGCATTTTATAACAGATTTTATCCAACCATTGTTACACACAGGATTAGTGTGGCAATTTTAAATTAAGCTGAATGAAAATTTCAAAATAAAAGCCCTGAGATTCTTTTATATCACGTAATTGCTCTCTTGGCATTATGTGACTTTTTTATATACACCACTGTAAAACTTTGGATTATTTTGGACATTTAAAATGAAGCTTAATGAAAATTTCAAAATAAAGATCTTAAGATTCCTTTCTGGCTCATGCCTATTTTAGTGAAAATGGCTGCCTCAAACTGATAAAATTATGTCTCCCCCTGTCTGACTTACAGCTGGCAGAGGATCCATTACCATAGCAACGGAACACAGCAGGGCCAATTGATTAGGACTACAAAAACGCATCACTGTAGTTCTAACATGGCAGAACTCAGAGGAAAAAGCTGGACTTTAGAACTGCCTGTGTTTTGGGCCTTTTATAACTCATATTAACCAACCATTGTTACACATGGAATTAGTTTGGCAATTTTAAATTAAGCTTTAAACAAATTTCAAAATAAAAGCCTTGACCATTTTTATATTAAGTAAGTGCTTTTTTGACCATTTAATTGTCTGATTTAACCAAATCACTGTTGTACATGGGATTACATTGACCATTTAAAATTAAGCATTCTGAAAATTTCAAAATAAAAGCCTTAAGATTTGTCTGTGGCTAATGCAGCGCCGCGGGCGCTGCAATGATATTAGCTTGCATTATCTTTTCCTCTCAAGTTAGGGCACTGTCTTGCGCAGCAAGGTAGAGCATTAGCATTAGCCTTTTACCTTGCATGAGGTATTAGCTATTTCCCTTACTTAATGCAGTAAGTCATGCTTGTGACTCTCCACATGGTATTGATGACATTGCAGCTTTCTTTAGCATGGATGCTAATGTTTAGTATCAGAACGCTGGGTCCAAACTGACGGGCACACTTTGGCAGGCCCCGGTTAAATTTCTTCAGGAATTTTCTAGTTATACACTGTTATTGCCATCTCAATTTGAGACAAGTGGGCTTAGCCATTATATACTTCTAAAATGAAATATTTATACATTTTCTTAAGATGTCTGATATTTGGACGTAATAAAAGGATTATTTGTATCAAAGGATAGCAAACTGAATGACAATAATCGCTTTTGATAAGAAAACTGCTACACTATATGTCAAAGTATTTTATGTGCAGTTCATTTTCACCTGCCATTAATGTGCTGGTTAAAAGTTTTTTGGGTTTTTTTCACCGTATTCATGTTGCTATCTGAATAAGGTAAACATATTCATGAGGAATCAGTGTTTACAACCATTACTGTTACTGTTAAAACAAAACACACATTTAAAAGATTGACAGATGTCAAATCCAGGTGTTTGCACTGTTTGCTCTTCACCACTCATCTTTCTGCACAGACTGGTTGGGGGAGAGCAGAGGGTAGTGGTTGAGTTCCAAAACCATCATTTTGTGTTCCTTACAGCTATTTGCCCATTAGGAAAGATGCCTCTCCTTCTCATTGGTGTCATCAAAGTCCATATTGTGTGAAGGGCCAGAGGTTGTCAGAAAAAATGTTCAGTTGGGGTACGAGAACAGGACAGAGATCAGTTTTACGGGTGGAAATGAAAAAAGAGAGCATTTACCTCTTTGAGGTGGCATTGTGAAAATATATCCCATTCCACCAGTCTGAATCATTGAAAACAACTGTACTTGAATAGCATTCCTGAAGAATGTAATACCTCATCATGCCTGTAATTTAAAAGAAAAAACAACAGTTAACACTCTCAAATTAGTTAACATTTGGCTTTGAGTCCTTAAAAACCTTGAGCCGGTCAGTCCCTACTTTCACTGTTTTAAGACTCCGCACAAATATATTTATAACCATCAAATTTAGATCCAAGACTTTGAAAGTAATTCAACATGCTGCATACTGGAATGTGTGTGGGTTCAGTTGTGTAGTGGGTAATAAAGGGTTTGTAATGGGCGAATGTGAAGTCATGTGATGCCTTGAACTTTTAAAAAAATGATGTTACTGCCTCAAACTTCAAGGCATTAACCAAGATTTTATATTATAAACATGGCAAATCCCAGGAAGCTTGTGCTCATCAAGTTTATGTACTGTTATAGATTATCTTTTGAATTTAGGTCCGGAGTTTGACTGGGCCCTTTTAAATCCTTCATCTATACTAGGAGTGCCTAAGTCTAGTCCTTCAGCGCTATCATGCTACAACCTTTTAGATGCATCTCTCCTCTTCTGAATTTATATCTGAATTCTCTCATCTGCAGAGGCCTGTTAACAAACCATTCTCTTGATTCCAGTGTGTTGCAGGTTATAGATTTTAGGCACTGGACTTGGGCATCCCTGTTAAACCGTTAACAGGGATTGGAACTGTTAAACCATTCCAACAATTGTAATTCTGATTGTATAAATGGAAGAACTGGGTAAATGTCCTCACCCTCCATCCCGATAGCAAGTCTTTGGCAGGCTTTAATAGTGTTTAAGCTCCATGGTCCCATCAACTATGGATGGGACCAACTTTGTTGTCGAGCAGAAAAAAAGCAGCTTATTTGCTGCAGACTGTTGCCTCCACCATCTTCTACATGTATATAGTGCAGCCCTTTCAAGACAGTTTTAGTTGACGCACCTTTAGGTGATATCACAGCATGGAGTTCAACTCAATGCAATTCACCCAGTAGATTCACTACTCCTGGACAAGCTTTATGTCGTTGACTTTACAGCAATCCCTCATACCGAGCATGTGTGCTCCCCTTTACAGGAAAAAACCTGGAAAAAACCAACTGGAGGTTTGAAAAAGCAGCAGCATGCGCAAGAAGAAACAGATGATACAGAATTATTTTCAATGTTCATGAAAGTAAAAAGTTAATAGCTGGAAAGACAGAATGATTAGGTGATGGCAGCATCATCTCAGCTGATGCCCTCCTCCAGGAAGGAATTGCCACCAAATGGAACACCAGACCACGACAAACATGGTCTGCCTTATATAAGGAGAGGAAAAAGAAAAACTTTTAAATAACAGCAAGTAACATAGATTGGAGAGGAGTGAAAGAAGAAAGTGTGAAATTGTGGTTCTCCTAAAGCTTAAGCCTTTTTCAACATGACTGGCTTAGCTTTTCTTGAATTATTTCTGTAGTCTCCTTTAAAGTATACGGGTTGCCTGCCTCACGGACTAAAACCGGGAGCTGGTTTTACAGGAGACAAGCCTGAAAGCTAAAGGATCTCAATCCTAACTGACCACAGTGTGGATCTTGATTGTTATTAACTTTACCTGTGAGAATGAGAGTCTTAAATTTTACTCTGAATTTAAAAGGGAGCAAATGAAAGGAAGCACACTTTAATTTTTATCAGAACTCTTGCTGCAGTATTTTGGATCAGATGAAGACTTAAGGTTAGCATGGACTTCCTGATAGTAAAGGCTTACAGTAGCCCAGCCTTGAAGTAATAAATGCATAGCGTAGTTTTCAAGCATTCCTAAGTATATATATATATATATATATATATATATATATATATATATATATATATATATATATATATATATATATATATATATACACCATAACAGAAACCAATGAGCTGATCTACAACTCAGCATCAGTGATCCTTGAGATACTTGGCTATAAGAGCAACCATGAGACCCAATACCCACCATGGAAAAGACGGTTAGAGGCTAAAATCAAGGTAACAAGGAGGGAAGTGAGCCAACTGTCAGAGCTCCTCAAGGGTGCAATGAAAAGACCAGTACCCAGAAAGTACAGGCAGATGCCCATACCTGAAGCACTCGAGACTGCCAAACAGAGGCTCCAAGCCTTGTCCAGCCGCCTAAAGAGATACACAAGGGAGAATGAATCCAGAAGGATTAACCGGCTCTTCTCCACTCAACCAGCTAAGGTGTACTCTCAATGGCAGGGTAACAATAACAACAGAGCAGACCCACCAGGCTGGAGACGGAACAATACTGGAAAGGCATATGGGAAAGGGAGGCGTCCACAACAGCAATGCACAGTGGCTGATCTCTCTACGAGAGGACCACAGCAACCTCCCTGAGCAAGCCCCGGTAACCATCACTGTGACAGATGTCCAAGAAAGAGTCTCAGGTATGAAAAACTGGACAGCACCAGGGCCTGACATGATCCATGCCTACTGGCTAAAGAAACTCACTGCTCTCCATGAGCGAATGGCAGCCCAAATGAACCAGCTGCTACAAAGTGGGACTCACCCTGAATGGTTAACTGAAGGGCGGACAATCCTAATCCAGAAGGATCCATCAAAGGGTCCAGTCCCACCCAACTACCGACCAATAACCTGCCTCTCCACAACCTGGAAGCTCATGTCAGGCATCATAGCGGCCAAGATAAGCAAACACATGGATAAACACATGAGCACGGCACAGAAGGGTATCGGTGTAAATAGCAGAGGAGCCAAACACCAACTCCTCGTAGACCGCACAGTTGCCCGAGACTGCAAAACCCGACACACCAACCTGTGCATGGCTTGGATTGATTACAAGAAAGCCTATGACTCAATGCCGCATACTTGGATCATTGAATGCTTAGAGATGTATAACATCAACAGGACTCTGAGAGCCTTCATTGCAAACTCGATGAGGCTGTGGAAAACCACCCTTGAAGCCAACTGCAAACCACTTGCACAAGTGTCCATCAAATGTGGCATATACCAAGGAGATGCTCTGTCCCCGCTACTGTTCTGCATAGGCCTGAACCCCCTCAGCCAAGTTATCAACAAGACTGGCTACGGATACAGACTCAAAATGGGGCCAATATCAGTCACCTACTCTACATGGATGACATCAAGCTGTACGCCAAGTGTGAGCGAGACATCGACTCACTGATCCACACCACCAGGATCTACAGCACTGACATTGGGATGTCATTCGGACTAGAGAAATGTGGTCGGCTGGTCACAAAGAGGGGGAAGGTGATCCGCACAGAAGGAGTCTCACTCCCAGAAGGAACAATAGCAGACATAGAGGACAGTTACAAGTACCTAGGTATACCACAAGCAAATGGCAACCTCGATGAGTTCACAAGGAAAGGAGCCACAGCTAAATACCTCCAACGAATAAGGCAAGTCCTGAGAAGCCAGCTCAATGGCAAGAACAAAATCCGTGCGATAAACAGCTATGCCTTGCCAGTAATCAGATACCCTGCTGGAATAATTAGCTGGCCAAAGGAGGAGATAAAAGCCACAGATATTAAGACCAGAAAGCTACTAACAATGCATGGAGGGTTCCATCCCAAATCCAGCACCCTGAGACTGTACACGAGCCGCAAGGAAGGAGGCAGAGGACTAGTGAGTGTGAGAACCACTGTCCAGGACGAAACAACTAAGATCCATAAATACATCAGGGACAAAGCCTCAACAGACAGTGTGCTCAGTGAATGTCTCAGACAACAGGGAACGGAGGTTGAGGTGCCAGAGATACCATCATGGGAGGACAAGCCCCTACATGGGATGTACCACCAGCAAATAACCCAAGTGGCTGATATCAGTAAATCCTACCAATGGCTGGAAAAAGCTGGACTCAAGGACAGCACAGAGGCCCTCATCCTGGCAGCCCAGGAACAGGCCCTAAACACCAGAGCAATAGAGGCCCAGATCTACCACACCAGACAAGACCCAAGGTGTAGGTTGTGCAAGGAGGCCCCTGAGACAGTCCAGCACATCACAGCAGGGTGCAAGATACTGGCAGGGAAAGCGTACATGGAGCGACATAACCAAGTGGCAGGCATAGTGTACAGAAACATCTGTGCAGAATATGGACTGGAAACCCCAAGATCAAAGTGGGAAACACCCCCAAAGGTGGTGGAGAACGCCAGAGCTAAGATCCTGTGGGACTTCCAGATCCAGACAGACAAAATGGTAATGGCGAACCAACCAGACATTGTCGTAGTGGATAAACATCAGAGGAAAGCCGTTGTGGTAGATGTAGCAATACCAAGTGATTGCAACATCAGGAAAAAGGAGCACGAGAAACTGGAAATACCAGGGCCTCAGGGAGGAACTGGAGAGGGCCTGGAAGGTGAAGACCACAGTGGTGCCTGTGGTCATCGGGGCCCTCGGGGCAGTAACCCCCAAACTGGAGCAGTGGCTACAACAGATCCCAGGAACAACATCAGACATCTCAGTCCAGAAATGTGCAGTCCTTGGCACAGCCAAGATACTGCGCAGAACCCTCAAGCTCCCAGGCCTCTGGTAGAGGACCCGAGCTCAGAGGATAAGAACCACCCGCGGGGTGAGAAGGGAATTTTTTTATTTTATATATATATATATATATATATATATATATATATATATATATATATATATATAAATTCCCTTCTCACCCACCGCGGGTGGTTTCTCATCCTCTTAGCTCGGGTCCTCTACCAGAGGCCTGGGAGCTTGAGGGTCCTGCAGTATCTTGGCTGTGCCAAGGACTGCACATTTCTGGACTGAGATGTCTGATGTTGTTCCTGGGATCTGTTGGAGCGACTGCTCCAGTTTGGGGGTTACTGCCCCGAGGGCCCCGATGACCACAGGCACCACTGTGGTCTTCACCTTCCAGGCCCTCTCCAGTTCTTCCCTGAGGCCCTGGTATTTCTCCAGTTTCTCGTGCTCCTTTTTCCTGATGTTGCAATCACTTGGTATTGCTACATCTACCACAACGGCTTTCCTCTGATGTTTATCCACTACGACAATGTCTGGTTGGTTCGCCATTACCATTTTGTCTGTCTAGATCTGGAAGTCCCACAGGATCTTAGCTCTGGCGTTCTCTACCACCTTTGGGGGTGTTTCCCACTTTGATCTCGGGGTTTCCAGTCCATATTCTGCACAGATGTTTCTGTACACTATGCCTGCCACTTGGTTATGTCGTTCCATGTACGCTTTCCCTGCCAGTATCTTGCACCCTGCTGTGATGTGCTGGACTGTCTCAGGGGCCTCCTTGCACAACCTACACCTTGGGTCTTGTCTGGTGTGGTAGATCTGGGCCTCTATTGCTCTGGTGTTTAGGGCCTGTTCCTGGGCAGCCAGGATGAGGGCCTCTGTGCTAGCTGACTGGATAGCTCAATACATAAGGCATCAGTATATCACCCGAGAGGGCAGGGTTCGAATCCAGTCTGGGTCCTTAGGCAAGACCCTTCAAGCTACTGCCTACCTCATACCATGAGAGATACTAAGTTGCATAACATGCCGGCTCAGACGTCGCCCGGCCAAACAAGGTCTGTGTCAGGTGTTGGGGAACCAGAGCACCTTGATGACAAATGGGCTACTGGAACAAGACGGAAATGGGCGAGAGATGAAAATGTGGATCTGTTGGAATGCTACTACTCAAGTAACCCTAGTCAGAGGGGTTACATGCAAAGACTGGGGAAGGAATGGTCACTTCGACATCCCCAGTCAAACTAAGTGCTAAACAACTAGTAGCTCAGTGTTCCAACATCCGCAAACGGCAACTGCTATCACAACTTGAGATTGACGAGATACAACACAAATGCTACGGCAAAAGGGAGGAACCCGGATGTCAGAACTGTGGGGACTTAACTACAAGTCCCCACCCAGTGAGGGGATACACGGCCCCAATGAGCGAAACAGAGCTGAACGAGACAGCTGCTGACCTGAGAGAGAGAATCATGACCCGAATGACAACCAGGCCTCCTCGGCGCCAATTACGGCTGAGTGAAGTACCATCAGAAAGTCTCATTGAGAATGTGAATGCAGCATTGAGAACGATCCCTACCAACACCATAACAGAAACCAATGAGCTGATCTACAACTCAGCATCAGTGATCCTTGAGATACTTGGCTATAAGAGCAACCATGAGACCCAATACCCACCATGGAAAAGGTAACAAGGAGGGAAGTGAGCCAACTGTCAGAGCTCCACAAGGGTACAATGAAAAGACCAGTACCCAGAAAGTACAGGCAGATGCCCATACCTGAAGCACTTGAAACTGCCAAACAGAGGCTCCAAGCCTTGGCCAGCCGCCTAAAGAGATACACAAGGGAGAATGAATCCAGAAGGATTAACCGGCTCTTCTCCACTCAACCAGCTAAGGTGTACTCTCAATGGCAGGGTAATAACGGCAGAGCAGACCCACCAAGGCTGGAGACTGAACAATACTGGAAAGGCATATGGGAAGGGAGGCGTCCCACAACAGCAATGCACAGTGGCTGATCTCTCTACGAGAGGACCACAGCAACCTCCCTGAGCAAGCCCCGGTAACCATCACTGTGACAGATGTTCAAGAAAGACTCTCAGGCATGAAAAATTGGACAGCACCAGGGCCTGACATGATCCATGCCTACTGGCTAAAGAAACTCACTGCTCTCCATGAGCGACTGGCAGCCCAAATGAACCAGCTGCTACAAAGTGGGACTCACCCTGAATGGTTAACTGAAGGGCGGACAATCCTAATCCAGAAGGATCCATCAAAGGGTCCAGTCCCACCCAACTACCGACCAATAACCTGCCTCTCCACAACCTGGAAGCTCATGTCAGGCATCATAGCGGACAAGATAAGCAAACACATGGAAAACACATGAGCACGGCAGAAGGGTATCGGTGTAAATAGCAGAGGAGCCAAACACCAACTCCTCATAGACCGCACAGTTGCCCGACTGCAAAACCCGACACACCAACCTGTGCATGGCTTGGATCGATTACAAGAAAGCCTATGACTCAATGCCGCATACTTGGATCATTGAATGCCTACAGATGTATAACATCAACAGGATTCTGAGAGCCTTCATTGCAAACTCGATGAAGCTGTGGAAAACCACCCTTGAAGCCAACTGCAAACCACTTGCACAAGTGTCCATCAAATGTGGTATATACCAAGGAGATGCTCTGTCCCCGCTACTGTTCTGCATAGGCCTGAACCCCCTCAGCCAAATTATCAACAAGACTGGCTACGGATACCGACTCAAAATGGGGCCAACATCAGTCACCTCCTCTACATGGATGACATCAAGCTGTATGCCAAGAGTGAGCGAGACATCGACTCACTGATCCACACCACCAGGATCTACAGCACTGACATTGGGATGTCATTCGGACTAGAGAAGTGTGGTCGGCTGATCACAAAGAGGGGGAAGGTGATCCGCAGAAGGAGTCTCACTCCCACAAGGAACAATAGCAGACATAGAGGACAGTTACAAGTACCTAGGTATACCACAAGCAAATGGCAACCTCGATGAGGCCACAAGGAAAGGAGCCACAGCTAAATACCTCCAACGAATAAGGCAAGTCCTGAGAAGCCAGCTCAATGGCAAGAACAAAATCAGTGCGATAAACAGCTATGCCCTGCCAGTAATCAGATACCCTGCTGGAATAATCAGCTGGCCAAAGGAGGAGATAAAAGCCACAGATATTAAGACTAGAAAGCTACTAACCATGCATGGAGGGTTCCATCCCAAATCCAGCACCCTGAGACTGTACACGAGCCGCAAGGACGGAGGCAGAGGACTAGTGAGTGTGAGAACCACTGTCCAGGACGAAACAACTAAGATCCATAAATACATCAGGGACAAAGCCTCAACAGACAATGTGCTCAGTGAATGTCTCAGACAACAGGGAACGGAGGTTGAGGTGCCAGAGATACCATCATGGGAGGACAAGCCCCTACATGGGATGTACCACCAGCAAATAACCCAAGTGGCTGATATCAGTAAATCCTACCAATGGCTGGAAAAAGCTGGACTCAAGGACAGCACAGAGGCCCTCATCCTGGCCGCCCAGGAACAGGCCCTAAACACCAGAGCAATAGAGGCCCAGATCTACCACACCAGACAAGACCCAAGGTGTAGGTTGTGCAAGGAGGCCCTGAGACAGTCCAGCACATCACAGCAGGGTGCAAGATACTGGCAGGGAAAGCGTACATGGAGCGACATAACCAAGTGGCAGGCATTGTGTACAGAAACATCTGTGCAGAATATGGACTGGAAACCCCGAGATCAAAGTGGGAAACACCCCCAAAGGTGGGAGAACGCCAGAGCTAAGATCCTGTGGGACTTCCAGATCCAGACAGACAGAATCGTAATGGCGAACCAACCAGACATTGTCGTAGTGGTAAACAACAGAGGAAAGCCATTGTGGTACATGTAGCAATACCAAGTGATTGCAACATCAGGAAAAAGGAGCACGAGAAACTGGAGAAATACCAGGGCCTCAGGGAAGAACTGGAGAGGGCCTGGAAGGTGAAGACCACAGTGGTGCCTGTGGTCATCGGGGCCCTCGGGGCAGTAACCCCCAAACTGGAGCAGTGGCTACAACAGATCCCAGGAAAACATCAGACATCTCAGTCCAGAAATGTGCAGTCCTTGGCACAGCCAAGATACTGCGCAGAACCCTCAAGCTCCCAGGCCTCTGGTAGAGAACCCGAGCTCAGAGGATAAGAACCACCCGCGGTGGGTGAGAAGGGATTTATATATATATATATATATATATATATATATATATATATATATATATATATATATATATATATATATATATATATATATATCATATCTACATTGTCTGAGGCTTTGTCCCTGATGTATCTATGGATCTTAGTTGTTTCGTCCTGGACAGTGGTTCTCACACTCCTCCTTCCTTGCGGCTCGTGTACAGTCTCAGGGTACTGGATTTGGGGTGGAACCCTCCACCCATGATTAGTAGTTTTTGAGTCTTAATATCTGTGGCTTTTATCTCCTCCTTTGGCCAGCTAATTATTCCTGCAGGATATCTGATTACTGGCAAGGCATAGCTGTTTATCTCACAGATTTTGTACTTGCCATTGAGCTGGCTTCTCAGGACTTGCCTTATTCGTTGGAGGTATTTAGCTGTGGCTCCTTTCCTTGTGGCCTCATCGAGGTTGCCATTTGCTTGTGGTATACCGAGGTACTTGTAACTGTCCTCTATGTCTGCTATTGTTCCTTCTGGGAGTGAGACCCCTTCTGTGTGGATGACCTTCCCCCTCTTTGTGACCAGCTGACCACACTTCTCTAGTCCGAATGACATCCCAATGTCAGTGCTGTAGATCCTGGTGGTGTGGATCAGTGAGTCGATGGGAGGACAAGCCCCTACATGGGATGTACCACCAGCAAATAACCGAAATAGCTGATATCAGTAAATCCTACCAATGGCTGGAAAAAGCTGGACTCAAGGACAGCACAGAGGCCCTCATCCTGGCCGCCCAGGAACAGGCCCTAAACACCAGAGCAATAGAGGCCCAGATCTACCACACCAGACAAGACCCAAGGTGTAGGTTGTGCAAGGAGGCCCGTGAGACAGTCCACCACATCACAGCAGGGTGCAAGATACTGGCAGGGAAAGCGTACATGGAACGACATAACCAAGTGGCAGGCATAGTGTACAGAAACATCTGTGCAGAATATGGACTGGAAACCCTGAGATCAAAGTGGGAAACACCCCCAAAGGTGGTGGAGAATGCCAGAGCTAAGATCCGGTGGGACTTCCAGATCCAGACAGACAAAATGGTAATGGCGAACCAACCAGAAATTGTCATAGTGGATAAACAACAGAGGAAAGCCGTTGTGGTAGATGTAGCAATACCAAGCGACTGCAACATCAGGAACAAGGAGCACGAGAAACCCAATGACCACAGTGGTGCCTGTGGTCATCGGGGCCCTCGGGGCAGTCACCCCCAAACTGGAGCAGTGGCTACAACAGATCCCAGGAACAACATCAGACATCTCAGTCCAGAAATGTGCAGCAGTCCTTGGCACAGCCAAGATACTGCAGGACCCTCAAGCTCCCAGGCCTCTGGTAGAGGACCCGAGCTCAGAGGATAAGAACCACCCGAGGTGGGTAAGAAGGGAAAAGGAGTATATATACTGCTAAAAAAAACAATGGGAACACTCAAACAACACAATATAACTCCAAGTAAATCAAACTTCTGTGAAATCAAACTGTCCACTTATGAAGCAACACTGATTGACAATCAATCAGTGTTATATAATCAATCAATATTTGCATATATCTATATATATAGATCTATATATAGATCTGTAGATCTCTATATATAGATCTATAGATCTATATCTATATATATATATATAGAGCTATAGATCTATATCTATATAGATATAGATCTATAGATCTATATATAGTTTATTGGCCGCCTGGAGCTTTTCACCAACATATGTATATGTGTATATATATATATATACACATATATATGTATTTTTTTTTAACATCATACTACTTGATAACCAACACACATTACAGTAGTGAAAAGAAAAAAAAGTTTTGAGGTTTAGTGAATCAATATTAATGACAGTGTGTGGGTGTGCATGTGTACGTGTGTGTGCATGCGTGTGTGTGAACCAGGTTTTTATGTCCTCATGTGGACCTATTTCTGTCTGCATTGTTGGGTTGTGGTTACGACTGCTCCTTTTGGGACAAGTCCTGGTCCCCATGAGGGGAAATGCTGTTATAGGGTTAGGTATGTGATGGTTAAGGTAAGCTTTAGGCTATAGAAAATGAATGGGAGTCAATGTCATGTTTTCATGTCACAAGACATGAAAACACAATATCCTTGTGTGCGTGTCCATGTGTGTGCGTGCGTGCATGTGTTTGCGTGCGCGCGTGTGTGTGTGTGTGTGCATGGGTGTGCATGTCTGTGTGGTTACAGTGAAGGGCTCCACCCTGCAGTCTGCCTCAATGCTGACTGACCACAGTACATTACTACTGGTGCTCAGTCAGACAGAGAGAAAGAGATGGACAGATAGAAAGTCGTTCAGTCACAGAATTACAGGGAGTAATAACTGCTTCTATTTCAGTCTGTTTGGATAGTTCAATGCATTTTAGCCAAGGAGAAACATACTGTTTTTACTCATTTTTGAGAACAGTATAGCTTTTTCCTTTTGTTTCTCCATTTTTGTTCAGTCTCAATTGGTTTTCTTACAATATTTTGTTTCTTTTATTTTTTTACTAACTCATCCCATGCTTTACCTACAAAGTATATTGTTTGTTTGTTTTTACTCTTGTCATAAATTTTGTTACAGTCAGTTTTTTTTGTTGTAACTTCACATGGACAATGCCTATGATAGGAAGCATGAGGGTTTTTTCATCCTCTAATTTGCTCTAATTATAGAGAACCTGGTTGAGCTGATAATAATGTTAGCAGGCTAATTCAAATTCAAAAATAATTTACTAATCCCAAAGGGAAATTAAGCGTTGTTGAGACTCATTAATTTAGATTCTTCAAAGAGTTATTGAAGATGAATGTTGGCAGGAAAGATCTCATGTAGCAGTCTGTATTGCACTGAATCTGAAGAAGCCTTTGCCTGAAGATGCTCTGCCTTCCCAAAGGTAAAGGTAACTTTATTTATATATCACATTTTATCTATTTGTGCTACTGTCGTTTCTGTGTAGCACTTTGGTGCAGTTCTATACCTGTTTTTAAAATGCTATATAAATAAATTTGACATTGACATTTTCAGCAACAAGGCAATACAAAGTGCCTTTCTTTATCAAGAAAGACAAATCAGTTTTTCTTTGATAAGGATCAAAGAAAAACTGATTGTCGTCTTCTGTCGAGAGGTTTACAACAACCCTGACCATCCTTTAGAAGAGGAAGGTCAGGGTTGTCCATAATTTTCTTGATTCCATGAGGAATCCTTCTTTAAATCATCATCTCCAGAGGTTCCACAGTTGTCCCCAGAACAGAACCAGCCTTCTTTATCAGATTACAGAATCCTTTTAGATTGCTGCCTCTGGACCTAAAAAGTGCTGCTGCCCAAACAAATGGCGGCTGAAGAGATGACGCTCTTAACAACAGACTGATAGAAGGTCTACTTCTTTTCCCATGATGGAAATAGGGTTTTACCAAATACATAAATCTTTTTCACTGAATTCATACTTGCTATAATTATAGAGAATCTGATCAACCTGATAATAATAATTGGCTGTCCAGGTGGCCATTGCATTCTTGCAGAGAACATAAAGATTTTTGCTGTGCAGTGGTATCTGTCAGGACAAAAAATATAAAATCCTTGTTTTGATGGTTATTAATAAATGCAGAAAGTATGAGACACCAGTCACATTACAGAAACCAATAAGGATCAAAGAAAAACTGATTCTCGTTTTCTGCCGAGAGGTTTACAACAATACTGAAGGAAGTGCAGAAATTTCCGACAAGTATGAGTCTCCTGAATCCTGCTTTGCATTGATGCACACACATGTGGGCATACGCACGTGTGTGTATAATCACACTCAGATCACACATCAGAGTGTATCATGAAAATGACTTTTAGTGACAAATTAAGAGTACATTTATGTACTCACCTTCTCTATTTCCCATTGCTGGTGACGCATTGCATTATGGGATATTGTGCTGGCTCAAGATCGCAGAAGGATGTATCAATGCATCCTCAACAAAATGGGTGGAGCAAGAACACATCCAGATCACATCCTTTTGGTGAGACACAAAAGGGGGCCATTTGTCATCTTTGAACCAACCTTCTTTATGCAATTTATATCTGTCCCTCACTCACAGTAATAGCATAGATGACAGAGAGATGGTATGCGATGAGCTCAGAGGTTTTTGACTAAAGGATGAAAATGAATGGCTAGGAGCCTAAGTTTTCCCTGTGATGCCAGTAAGCTCTGCAACACCTTGACAGAAAACTGTCACCTCTTGCGAAACCACTAGGGAGAAGTGAATCAATGAAAACAATAATAGTCAATATCACATTTTCTCACTTTAGATCAGTATCTACTGTATTTTGGACACCCAAAAATATGTAACTACATTATTATTCATATATTTTTGGTTGTCCAAAATACAATACATAATGATATATTTTCAGACAAATAACATGATCCGGTAATTTTTAATTTTTTACAGTAAGGCTCCCCTCATAGATGGCCAATAAATAGTTAATAAATATGTGACCCATCTACAAAACACTTTATAAATCATCAACAACTATTTCCTATGTATTAATTAAAGGTGAAAAGGAGACTACATGGGATATAGCGTAGATTTATTCAGAGTAACTCGCTTCTACCAAGTTTGTTAACTCTGCTTTCTAAAGATGGGACCTGAAGATACTCTGCTAAATTCCTATCCACAACAACACATACAACAAAATTTGTTTTCTTCTGGTGTGAATATTATGTTAGCATTTCATATTGAGACAATAAAAGAGATGTTACTTGAGAAATAAACAGTGTTATATTAATATGTGCCTAAGTGTACAGTAGAACAAGCTTTGATGTTGCTCTCTTGCCAATCTTGCACTTCCTCTCAGGCTATAAAACCTAAACACACAGCTGTATGTCATCACACACAGCAAGACGGCGTGTCTGTGAGTGTGCTGTGTGTAAGAGAGTGAGGAGAGACGATGAAAAGCCTACCTACTGCTTTCTCATTACTGCCTTCAGGACTTTTAATAATAGTTAAACCTGCTTACGGCTCAGTGTGCGCGCCTGTTTTATTTAATGGGCTCCTTATGAACGGAAGTTATTGGTTGTTTGAAGTTTACAGTACCGACAGTGACGAGAGAGCAGAGGGAGTGAGGGTTTCTTATGTGAACTGTACAGATGGAAGTGCATGTGTGTGACTTTGTATGTGTGTGAGAAAGAAGAGGGTCCTCAATGAACAATCACCAGTGGTCAAGACAGGAAGTTTACACCTAATAATCATATGTTTCACCTGGATGCCTTCAGACTGGTAGAGGTTTCAAAGAAGCGATGCCTAAAGTCAGTCCTTGAGGGCCGTCGACCTGCATGTTTTAGTTCTTTCCCTGGTTTAACGCACCTGCATATACAGTGCTAGCTCATTAGAAGCCTAAGGAGAACATTGACATGCTGAAAAGGTTGTTACTACCAAGGAGAAAACTAAAATATGGAGGATGCTGGCCCTCGAAGGCCAACTTTGGGAACCACTGTTTTAAAGACTCCCAAATGGCACAAAAAGCAGAAAATATAATTTACTAAAATGAAAACCTATTGCGTATAAAAATGCATGGAGAATACGACCTGTGCTTATTGAAATTTTTGGAAGCAGCTTCAGGGATAACTGAAGAACAAATTACTTTTGAGAACTAATGTGATGAAATTAAAAGCACCGTTTTAATTCTCTCGCCAATGCAATCAGACATCTGTGAGCAGAGGGCATGTCATATTGAATGCGTGACATCACTTCAATTCAACATGACAACCAAAGACAGAAATGATAATAATGACCCTTTTGCACTCACTGTTACACTTTCCGGCCAGTAAAAATATTACCTGACAGGGAATTTTATTGTGTGTTTTTTATTTATTTTATTTTCATCTCTTTTTTGTCATTATTTCATCAGTGTTATTGTATTTATTGTTCTATTTTTTGACAATATTATTGCCATCTTATCTTCTCTTGTAATCTTATGATGTGCAAGAGATAGTAAAAAGGAAAATAACAGGGATTAGCATCTTATATTGCCAATTAGAGCGATTAGCACTATTGAAGCAGCTAGAAACAATGATCTTCGTGTGGCTTTCTACAGAATGTATGAAATAACAGTAAATGCTTAGGAGGTTGATATGGGATCACTATTTTCCTATGACATCTTCCATTTGTATTGAAAGAAATGGCTACTATGCAGTAGTCTGTGGGGGGCATAATGTTCATCATTTGTTTGGAGTTAAAGGGCCTAAAGTCACTGTTTTAATTGAATGAATAAACTGTCAAATTAAATTGCCTTGCAGCAAGAAGGTCCTGAGTTCGATTCCAGGCCTGGGGTCTTTCTGCAAGCTTAGATTGTTCAGATTAAAGTAAAGTTCAAACCTATATCTAGGGTGACCCCACCTCTTGCCTGGAACATTCGCTGAAGATCGGCACCAGCACCCCTCCTGACCCCACTAGGGACAAGGATGTTAGAAAATGAATGGATGAATGAACTGAATTGAATTGTAGTGCCTTAAAGAACAAATATTTGATGTAGCTTTTTAAGATTGGCAAGAAGAAAGCTGTTGTTGAAAGTTTGCTAAAAGCCGTCCAGAAAAACAACAGACAGGTGGAAGAAGGTTCTCTGGTCACTTTGAGCACAATTTTTAAAAAGAATTCTGCCTGAAAATCACCAATAGTGGTTAAAAACTATTGTTACACGTTATCCAGTGACTCCTCCTCACTGTGGTGGTGTTTGGTGCCAGCCTTCTGCTGTGGGGATGTTATTCTTCAGCCGAAACAAGCATGCTGGTCAGAGTTTGTTGGATGAAAGTAAACAAATGTAAACCTAAAAGAAAACCTTCTAGAGTGTACAAACAACTTGACACTAGTACAGAGATTCATCTCAGTGACCCTCGTGACACTGCCTGAGCTTAGATTGTTCAGATTTGAGTAAAGTTCAGACCTATTTCCAGTTAATAATCTTTGTGCAGACATTAAATTGATGTTTTATATGCACTTTTATTAAAATCTGACCGACATTGTCCATTTTGTGAAAATTAAAATAAAGAAATTTCAATCTGAATGTGTGAAACTGGTATAAATGTACAAAAGTCATATTGTTTAGTTTTAAAAACTACATATAGTCTTCCAATTTGGAATTGTTCACTATTTTGTGTTTTTCTATCATGTAAAAATACCATAGAAACATAAGATTAAGTGTTTGGTTGTATGTGATCAAATTTGAAAACCCACAGGCTATATGTTCACGGAGCAACATCAAGAACAAAATTTGCTTTTTAAAATTTGTGCTTTTGATCCACTGTGTGTAATATTAGTAGCACTGTGGGTCATTTTAACCCTGGACAAATTACTTGTATGTGTAAACATACTTGGTAAAATATGCTTGATTCTCATTCTGAATTTATGTCATTGCTTGAGTGGAAGAGGAGGGATCATCAAATGAAAGGAGCATGGGAGAGAGGCCGTGTGGACACGGGTCATTCTGTCTTTATTTTTGCAAAAGCGGATAATTGAAGGCTTCACTTGGGTTTGGGAAGCAAAATGAGCGACAAGAAACGATGAAACCCAGGGACTGAGGGAAAAGAAAGGAGAGAGAAGCCACGTCCACAAGTATGACTCACCCTTTCTTCCTCCTCCCCCTCCTTCTGCAGCCCTTCCCATTTCTCACCATCCAGTTCTCTTTTTGTCATTTAGGTCAAACTAAACTAATAGCTCACAAACTAAACTTTTCTTTAAAAAGAAAAGCTATTGTGCACATTGACGGAAGAAATAAGACTTCATCTTCACTGAATGCTACAATCATACACTCATAGCAGGAAGGCAGCAGTGTACACAGGCATTGATATACAAATCTTTTAGAAGGACTTGCCAACGTAAACTCAGACTTTGGAGCATGCCTGGCATTTAAATGCATATGTCATAATCACCTCAACCACAAGAAGTAACTGAAACGTGAAATAAGACACAATTAAAAGTAAAAAACGGATGATTCCACATGCAGAATTAGCTGACACTAAAACGTAGAATATAAATTGACGCAAACACTTGATAAGCAGAAGTTTGAAAAAATAGATTTTGATTTTCTTTACACAGAAAAATGTTAGATATGCAGTGCACATGTATTCAACTCAAGTTTTGCCTGTCACCTATGTAAATTATACTCACCTAATTATATATGTGGAGCTCTCCTGATCCTAATGGGGTGAGGGTGTAAGAACATGGATGGATGGATGGATGGATGGATGGATGGATGGATGGATGGATGGATGGATGGATGAAATAATGCATTAAGTATACGGATTTCAGTTAAGTTTCTGTTCATTCCACTACACTTCAATCTAGAAAAAATAAATGCAAAAATACAAATATATTTTTTAATTTCTTTTAGAGATTAATTAGATTTTATATAAACTTTTGTTCATTGTCAATTAGATGTTTCAAAACTTAAAAAAAATTTTTTTGAAATCATTGGAGATGTGTTTTTGTTGTAATCCAGCTGGAACTTCACACAATCTATGAAGTTTGGGTTCATTGAGTGCTACAGGTAGCTGTTTTTGGGCATCAGCTCATTTTTATTCAGTATATTCAGTGATGTTTACATTCAACCTGTCGTTATTTCTGGTAATACATTCAGATAAGTGCAAAGATGCTGTTAAAAACTGCATGCATAAAGTTGACTTAAATATTTTTTTAATTCAATTTTATTTTTTCCACTGTAAGAACATAAGAAACTTTAAGGTTCCCAAACAGTAGAGTTCAGGGCCAGCCCAAGGCAAAACAAACTAAGTTTCTAATGATTGGGCTGCTGATTGCAGCCAGTCCACATTGTTAGCAGAACTAGAGGTCACCAAAACCAAATTTTGCTAATTTATGGAGGTTTGGGCTGGCCTTGGGAGAATAATTACTGGGAATCCTCTCTGTTTGTGGTTTGGAGTCTGGTTGCGCTACAGTACATTGCATTGCACACTTAATTTTGCACATCAACATTCTGTATATGTTCAGTTATAAAACATTGTATATGTTCAAGAAACATTAATTCCAAATCAGACAGTGCTGTACTTAGCATTTTGGTACTATTATGTGTAATGTCACACCCTTAGTATAAGCCCAGCTGTTCTGTGAAGATCTTTGATATTTGTTGGAGAACATCGAGGCACAAACTGAAGCATGAAGACCAGAAAAGATTAAAGCAAAGTTACACAATAAAACTCTCTCCAAATTGGTCATCTCAGACCTCTGGATACCTACAAGAGGTCGGTTTCCTCTTGTAGGTTTCCTCTTCTAAGGCAAAGAGAAAGAAGCCAAAAGGCCCATGGTATCTCTGGAGGGGCTGCAAATTTCTGCAGCTCAAGAGAAACTCTTGACAAGACAGCTATTTATCATTTACTCAACAAATCTGACCTTAATGGAAAAGTGTTAAGAGGAAAGAAGTCACCTCACCAAAAAACATGGTGGTAGTACCATAATGGAGTGGTAATACATTTTGTCAGCTGGTAAATGGTAATAGAAAGAGGGGTGGAGCTTAAAACAGAGCATAGTGACAGTAGACCTGTTAGATCTGTTATAATGTAGAGCAGGGCCAGTGGTAGCTGGATTAGCTTAGTTTAAAGCGGTGAAACTATAATGCTGAAAATGCTTGAAGTCTGCAAAATGTCACTTTAATTTATGTATTAATTTACATTAACAAGGGGTGCGTGATCGGGAAACAGGAGCCATTTTCAATACAGAAAATGAATCTCTTTCTTGAGCAAATATATTACTTTGGTTTGAATGTATTAACATGAATAATATTATTTTATTTTTAATATGTTGTTATTATGGGCTGCGCAGTGGGTAGCGCTGTTGCCTTGCAGCAAGAAGGTCCTGGGTTCGATTCCCAGCCCGGGGTCTTTCTGCACGGAGTTTGCATGTTCTCCCTGTGCGTGCTGGGTCCCCTCTGGGTTCTCTGGCTTCCTCCCACAGTCCAAAAACATGACTGTCAGGTTAATTGGCCTTCCCAAATTCTCCCTAGTTGTGAGTGTGTGTGTGTGGTTGTTTGTCCTGTTTGTCTCTCTGTGTTGCCCTGCGACAGACTGGCGACCTGTCCAGGGTGAACTCCGCCTCTCGCCCGGAACGCAGCTGGAGATAAGCACCAGCACCTCCCAACCCCGTTAGGGAGAAGGGTGCTCAGAAAATGGATGGATGTTGTTATTATGAGTACTTTATAATTGAGAATTTTTATTGGCCTGATTTTTAGCTGCCTCCAGGGGCAGTTTGTGTCCTTCAGGCCAACTGTGATGCTTGTGGGAGGAGCACCACACTGGTCTGCGGGCAGAAACAAAAAATATTTGCAGCTGCAACTAAAGATAAAGGTAGTTCTACAAAGTCTTGGTGCAGGGGGTTGAACACAAAGACAAGCCAGACTTTTAGACTTTTATTTGTTTAAAAATGCAGCAGTTTTCTTCCACTTCACAACTATGCCCTACTTGGGATTTGTCTATTTTACATTTCTGTAAATCACAATGACATTTGTCACTCTAACATTTTAAAATGTGAAAAGTTCAGGAGGTATGAAAGGTTTTGCAAACCTTAAAGGGAACTGATGACTTTCTTTGGACTAGATGACAGCCAAAAATAAGACAAACAAAAAAGTGGACATTTTTTAATTTGTAAAGGAATCAGTAATATGCACATTTCTTGAAAACCATCATGGAGAATGGTTTGTTTCTTGGTGACAGAAAGGAGTCTGTTTATCTCAAATGGTCACCTACACAAGGACAGACTGAGCGATGAGGAAGTGTTTAACTGAAAAGGTCTAATCAGGAAAAGGAGACACCTTGTCAACTAGTCATCATCCACCAGTAGTCAACCTGGTAAATTGTCTGATTCTGGATTGCACTGTTTGACTCTAATGGTCCAACATTTTCAAAGATGTTTTCTGTGTTGAACTCAAAGACAGTTGGGGAAGAAAAATAATCAAAGAAGAAAGTATAACAGTATAAGCTTGTGTGAAAGTAGTTCACACAGTAGTTCACACAAGCTTGGTGTGAACAACAGGAAAAGAAAACAGCTGCAGGGAAAAGAAAGGGAAGTATATTCAAGGCACTTTCTTTCTCCACATTTTCTCTTCTCCACTCTGTGCAAATAATATCAAGCCCATCCCCCTTCTGCTGACACATACACACATGGACACAGCCCAGACAGGCTGTGGATGGAAAGTATGAGCTTCATGTTTCTGCCAGACAGCACTGAGAGAAATGATCAGCAGGAGGAAACTACCCAGCAGTGATGTGACTCAAGCTTCTCCAGTCCATTCTAAAGTTTTTTGAGAAAAACCAAAAAAAAAAAAAAAAACAAATTCAGTCAGAATCAAAATGTGAAGGTGGAATGGAGAAACGTTATCAATCAGTTGAGGCAAGATAATAAATTTGAACTGTGTATGTTACCTTTTGACTGAACAGGACTTGCCTGCTAAGCTGAATTGTGCTCTTTGAAGATAGAAGAGAACCAATGAAGTGCTTAGCAGGAAGTTGTAGTTCATGCTTTTTGTAAGTAGAAACCTTCTAACTTGAACATGTTGTTAAAGATGATAGAAAAAAGGTACATCAGCAGGATGTTTACTTAAGTTATAAAGCAAAAGTTAAGAAAATGCCATCAGCATAATACATTGTGCAGAAAATGTGTCTTTTTTTCCCCTCCAGGGGGTCACTTATATGAAAGTAGGCTGAGAGGAAAGGGGGAAGACATGCAGCAAATATCCAGGAATCTAACCCGCGACGGCTGAGTCGAAGACTCCAGGCCTCCAAACTTGGGTTGCACTATCCCCTACGTCACCACAGCTCGCCCAGAAAATGTATCTTGAAGGTGTATAAAGTCCATCCATCCATCTTCTGCTGCTTATCAGGTTGCCGGGGTAGCAGCTTGGGAACACACACTTCACCTGACCCCTTTGGCCCCTCTCATAGGTGGTAAGTCCATAGGTGGTGGGTCTCCTCTTCGGGCTGAGCTCGGCCGGGCTCCATGGTTGAAAGCCCAGCCACCAGGCACCTGTCATCATGCCCCCCTTCCAGGCCTGGTTCGAGAGTGGGGCCCCGGTGGCCTGCGTCTGGGCGAGGGAACATCAAGTCCAGAGTTATTTTTCGTCATTGGGGTCTTCAGGCTGCACTTTGTCTGGTCCCTCACCTCGGACCTGTCTTCTTTGGGTGACCTTACCATGGGCATGAAGCCCTAGACAGCATAGCTCCTCGAATCTCTGGGCCTTCAAACCCCTCCACCACGATAAGGTGGCAGCCCAAGGAGAGGCTGCCACCTTATGATGGGACATAATATAATATATATCATGATATATTATGATATATGATATAAAAATAAAATCTTACTGGAACTCAAAAATATATTGTTATCCTAATAAACAATCGTGTGTATTAGAAAGTAATAAGATAATTGTATAATTTCTACATTGCTACATTATGTTAAATTGTAGGTAGTTAATAAAATAAAACTACCTACAATTTTGTATTTGCCTAAAATCTTTGTGCTGTATTTTATTATACTCATAATCAACTAGCTGAAGTTGAATCACCAAATTATTCACAGAGCACTACTTTAAGTATAGTGTGTACAAGGTACAGTGCAGTTTTTTTTTTTGCCACACATAGCACTTAGGCTCAAAAAAGTTTAGCTTTGGTTTCATCCAATCAGAGCACTTTATGCCACATGTTTGCTGTGACCCTACATGGCTTAGTACAAACTGAAAATGTGATTTTTTGGGGGGGATTTTTTCAACAAAATTGTTTCTTTTTGCTGCTCTTCCAAAATGATTTGAAGGGTGAACAACTAGTAACTGTCCTGTCCTATCAAGAAATTTTCTGAGCCACCGATCTATGGCTCATATATGATGGAAGAAGCCTCTGACGACAAATACATTTGCATCCATGCTCAGCAAACAAACAGGTCAAAATGAAGCTTTTAATAAAGACTCCTCTTCCATAGCCCTTTATAAAGCTAGTAGTTTGTTCCTGTATCACCATCTATAATTCTACTTTTTCCTCTCTCTTTTTCTGTTGCCACAGTTTCATGTGAGATGCTTAAAATATATTCAGAAAATTTTAAGAAGGACACATATTCATTTTTATTAACATAAATGAAGAAAAAAAGCATTTATGGTTTTGATTTGTTCTGTTTGTATCCTTCTCCATATTTTGTTCTGTTACCTCCTTTGACCTAAAAACTGTGTGCTTATGTGTCTGCATGCAGACAAGTGTGTGTGTGAAGCTGAGAGAAAAGGCAGACTGCCTCTTTCTTTTCAACGTGGCAGGGTGACGTTGCAATGCCTGCTGAAGAAAAAAAGCTCAGAGACTGGATGATATCTGAGTACACAGTGACAAAGGAAAAGAGAGAAAGACCATGAAAAATTCAAGTTTCTTCAGGTTATTTAAACTATTTGGCAGTTTGTGCTCTTTTGGACTTCTGACCTAAATTTAATTTAAGTACATATTTTTTATTTAGCAACCAAAGAAAAGTTGCATTTTTGTCTTTAAACAAATAGAATTCTTATTAAAGCTGCTGGCATTTAGTGTTAATGTCTGAGCCACAACCATTTCTCATCAACTGGATGAAAGCTAACCCACTGTCTCAGTTGATGGTAATTCAGTTTTTATTTTGAATTTAATCATACATACATTCCTATTGATACTATTTATCAAACTGCACAGTAATATCAGTCTATTGTTCAAAATAGTTATTTAACTCCTTTGATAAATTCAGAAAATTACAAAGCTGAACTTAGCACATCAGGTTAGGTTAATTGATCTCCTTAAGTTGCCATCAGGTCAAGTGTGTTCATGGTTGTTTGCTTTTTGTATCTCAGTGTATTTTGTGATAGACTAGCAGGATGTATAAGGTGTATCCCATTAATTGGTACCTGAACCTCCAGCTTGGCTATTGGGTATAGACAAAAAATAGCAGTGTTTACCATTACAATAAACAAAATAATTGATGAAGATATTTAACTGATTTTGCTTAAAGGGAGAGTATTGTCTTTTCCTGGAATCTGGTACCATTTTATAGTACAATTAAGTAACTATGTTACCTTCAGTTGTTATAAAATGCTGTATAAATCAAGAATGACTTAAAAGAAATCTGACTGTAATTTAAAGCCTTGAAATTGGGCCTCTGTCTCTTTAACCCTTCCATGGTCTTAGCACAATGCTCATTAGGAGCATGGCAAAGGTCACAATCAGAAAGCAGAGCAGTGCACACGGGGTCAGTGCAACCCCTCTGGACCATGCCCACAATAACACACAGTGACTAAATTTTACCTAATTACTAACATTTGCCTGTGAGAGTAAAAATCTCATAGGCTTCAAATAATCCCATTCCTTAAGACCATAGGAGAGTCCAAAATTCCTGTTTTTTCGCTAACTCCACCTACTGGAACATCGCTCCTCTCTTAACCATTAACGTTTTTATCAGCATTACATCAGCAGATGTGAGGTTCCACCAGGTGTTTGCTAATTACTGGTGGCTAGTCTGAAGGAGCTGAGTGGGTGAGTCATGAGAGAGGGCTGCTCTGTGAGGGCTGCTCTGTGATGTAGAAGCTAAATTGCTTCGTGGAAATTGCAAACCACAAAGCACCATCACAGTTCTGATGTTTATTAAGGAATAACATTATAACATGATGTAAAGCTCAGAAAAGTAAATTTTACATAATCCTGCTCCTCTAATCTAAACTGCTTTCTGAAAAGTATTAATAAAGGAAAAATATTCATACATATTTTTAATTCTTATCTAATATATAACTTCACATATACCTGTTATACACTATTTTCTTCTACCCCTAGTGCAATTATGAATTTGCATGACAGTGATAATTTTTTCCTTTCTTGTGTAGAGGGCCAGATATACCAAAAAAATCAGAAAACTAGGCGGAAAAATAAAAAATAAAACCTTGACACAATGTGGGAAAAATTGTGTAATATTTTCTCTATCCTCTTTCTTAGCCTGTTTCTCTGTTTCTCCCTATAACCATTTAATTTATCCAGTGTGTGTGTGACACATGAGGGGGAGGAGAAAGCTTGAAGAGAAAGACTGCAAGAAGGAGCGAGGGTTTGCATTCTTTTCCATTTAGGTCAATGCTTCATGGAGTCTTTGACCACTGCCTGCAGAGGCTGCAAGAGTGCATGTGTGTGCATGTCTGCGTGTGTGTGTGAAAGAGAGATAGAGAAAGTAAGACAGCGAGAGAGGAAGAGAGACAGAGAGAGAGATTTGACTATTGAAAGAGCATTTGTTTTCATTTCAAAACACACCAATCAGATTACATGTGAAATTAATCAGGTGCATAGTCAAAAATGATGAGACAAATTTTTGTTGTCTCACTATTGCTTGTATAGGTGTTGTGCAATGATAAGATCACGCAAAATGGAAAATGGAACTCTTATACCATATATCCAGTTTTGGGAAAATGGAAAAATGTTCGGGAGAACCAATTTAATTTGGTTCTCCAGCAGCTATTTCCATTTTTCTAAAAGCAGTTGAATTCTATGTTCCTCATGATGATTTTCGGCTCTTCCTTTGACTCTCTGTTCCTTCACCGCCTCCTGGTTTGTCTCGTTTCCTCGTTCTGCTTCTTAATTTGATTGTATTTTTTTTAAATAGTTTTTGTTTTTTAGGATTTTCCCCTAACTCTTCTCTTTCTCCTCCCTTTAGCCACAACCTCTTCCACTATGTCTCTGCATTTACTTTCAATTCTCATTCTTCTTTTGTTTCCAAACCCTCCTTTTTTTGTAGAAAACATTCTCCTCATTTTCTCCCCATCAGCTGTTTATCCCCATCCTTCCTTCTCTTTGTCTTTGTGTCCTGCTCAGATTTCCATTTCCATTTGGAATGGAAATGGAAATATATATATATATATATATATATATATATATATATATATATATATAATATATATATATATATATATATATATATAATATATATATATATATATATATATATATATATATATATATATATATAAACTGGCAAGGCATAACAGCTATGCCTTGCCAGTAATCAGATACCCTGCAGGAATAATTAGCTGGCCAAAGGAGGAGATAAAAGCCACAGATATTAAGACAAGAAAACTACTAATAATGCATGGAGGGTTCCACCCCAAATCCAGCACCCTGAGACTGTACACGAGCCGCAAGGAAGGAGGCAGAGGACTAGTGAGTGTGAGAACCACTGTCCAGTACGAAACAACTGAGATCCATAGATACATCAGGCACAAAGCCTCAACAGACAATGTGCTCAGTGAATGTCTCAGACAACAGGAAACGGAGGTTGAGGTGCCAGAGATACCATCATGGGAGGACAAGCCCCTACATGGGATGTACCACCAGCAAATAACCCAAGTGGCTGATATCAGTAAATCCTACCAATGGCTGGAAAAAGCTGGACTCAAGGACAGCACAGAGGCCCTCATCCTGGCCGCCCAAGAACAGGCCCTAAACACCAGAGCAATAGAGGCCCAGATCTACCACACCAGACAAGACCCAAGGTGTAGGTTGTGCAAGGAGGCCCCTGAGACAGTCCAGCACATCACAGCAGGGTGCAAGATACTGGCAGGGAAAGCGTACATGGAGCGACATAACCAAGTGGCAGGCATAGTGTACAGAAACATCTGTGCAGAATATGGACTGGAAACCCGAGATCAAAGTGGGAAACACCCCCAAAGGTGGTGGAGAACGCCAGAGCTAAGATCCTGTGGGACTTCCAGATCTAGACAGACAGAATGGTAATGGCAAACCAACCAGACATTGTCGTAGTGGATAAACATCAGAGGAAAGCCGTTGTGGTAGATGTAGCAATACCAAGTGATTGCAACATCAGGAAAAAGGAGCACGAGAAACTGGAGAAATACCAGGGCCTCAGGGAAGAACTGGAGAGGGCCTGGAGGGTGAAGACCTTCCAGGTCTTTACCATTGGGGCCCTCGGGGCAGTAACCCCCAAACTGGAGCAGTGGCTACAACAGATCCCAGGAACAACATCAGACATCTCAGTCCAGAAATGTGCAGTCCTTGGCACAGCCAAGATACTGCAGGACCCTCAAGCTCCCAGGCCTCTGGTAGAGGACCCGAGCTCAGAGGATAAGAACCACCGCGGTGGGTGAGAAGGGAATTTTATATATATATATATATATATATATATATATATATATATATATATATATATATATATATATATATATATATATATATATATATATATGTGTATATAAAAATTCCCTTCTCAACCACCGCGGGTGGTTCTCATCCTCTGAGCCTCTACCAGAGGCCTGGGAGCTTGAGGGTCCTGCAGTATGATGAGAGCCTCTGTGCTGTCCTTGAGTTCAGCTTTTTCCAGCCATTGATAGGATTTACTGATATCAGCCAATTGGGTTATTTGCTGGTGGTACATCCCATGTAGGGGTTTGTCCTCCCATGATGGTATCTCTGGCACCTCAACCTCCGTTCCCTGTTGTCTGAGACATTCACTGAGCACATTATCTGTTGAGGCTTTGTCCCTGATGTATCTATGGATCTTAGATGTGTCGTCCTGGACAGTGGTTCTCACACTCACTAATCCTCTGCCTCCTTCCTTGCGGCTTGTGTACAGTCTCAGGGTGCTGGATTTGGGGTGGAACCCTCCATGCATTGTTAGTAGTTTTCGAGTCTTAATATCTGTGGCTTTTATCTCCTTCTTTGACCAGCTAATTATTCCAGCAGGGTATCTGATTACTGGCAAGGCATAGCTGTTTATCGCACGGATTTTGTTCTTGCCATTGAGCTGGCTTCTCAGGACTTGCCTTATTCGTTGGAGGTATTTAGCTGTGGCTCCTTTCCTTGTGACCTCATCGAGGTTGCCATTTGCTTGTGGTATACCTAGGTACTTGTAACTGTCCTCTATGTCTGCTATTGTTCCTTTTGGGAGTGAGACCCTTTCTGTGTGGATGACCTTCCCCCTCTTTGTGACCAGCTGACCACACTTCTCTAGTCCGAATGACATCCCCATGTCAGTGCTGTAGATCCTGGTGGTGTGGATCAGTGAGTCGATGTCTCGCTCACTCTTGGCATACAGCTTGATGTCATCCATGTAGAGGAGGTGACTCATGTTGGCCCAATTTTTGAGTCGGTATCCGTATCCAGTCTTGTTGATGATTTGGCTGAGGGGGTTCAGGCCTATGCAGAACAGTAGCGGGGACAGAGCATCTCCTTTGTATATGCCACATTTGATGGACACTTGTGCAAGTGGTTTGCAGTTGGCTTCAAGGGTGGCTTTCCACAGCCTCATCGAGTTTGCAATGAAGGCTCTCAGAGTCCTGTTGATGTTATACATCTCTAAGCATTCAATGATCCAAATATGCAGCATTACATCATAGGCTTTCTTGTAATCAATTCAAGCCATGCACAGGTTGGTGTGTCGGGTTTTGCAGTCTCGGGCAACTGTGCGGTCTATTAGGAGTTGGTGTTTGGCTCCTCTACTATTTACACCGATACCCTTCTGTGCCGTGCTCATGTGTTTATCCATGTGTTTGCTTATCTTGGCCGCTATGATGCCTGACATGAGCTTCCAGGTTGTGGGAGCCAGGTTATTGGTCGGTAGTTGGGTGGGACTGGACCCTTTGATGGATCCTTCTGGATTAGGATTGTTCGCCCTTCAGTTAACCATTCAGGGTGAGTCCCACTTTGTAGCAGCTGGTTCATTTGGGCTGCCAGTCGCTCATGGAGATCAGTGAGTTTCTTTAGCCGGTAGGCATGGATCATGTCAGGCCCTGGTGCTGTCCAGTTTTTCATACCTGAGACTCTTTCTTGAACATCTGTCACAGTGATGGTTACCGGGGCTTGTTCAGGGAGGTTGTTGTGGTCCTCTCGTAGAGAGATCAGCCACTGTGCATTGCTGTTGTGGGACGCCTCCCTTTCCCATATGCCTTTCCAGTGTTGTTCACTCTCCAGCCTTGGTGGGTCTGCTCTGTTGTTATTACCCTGCCATTGAGAGTACACCTTAACTGGTTGAGTGGAGAAAAGCCGGTTAATCCTTCTGGCTTCATTCTCCCATCTCCCTATCTCTTTAGGCGGCTGGCCAAGGCTTGGAGCCTCTGTTTCATTGCATGGTTGCTCTTATAGTGAAGCATCTCAAGGATCATTGATGCTGAGTTGTAGATCAACTCATTGGTCTCTGAGTTGTAGATCAACTCATTGGTACCATCAAAAAGCCTCATTTTCAATTAAGATACTTTTCAATTAGGCTTTCTGATGGTACTTCACTCAGCCGTTGTAATTGGCGCCGAGGAGGTCTGGTTGTCATTCAGGTCATGATTCTCTCTCTCAGGTCAGCAGCTGTCTCGTTCAGCTCTGAATATCCCCTCTCTTGGTAACCATTCCTTCCCCAAAGCACATCTAAAAAAGCACAAAATGATAAAAGAGGCACTGTAAAAAGGTATGCTTAAAATTATCTTAACCCAACAAGGTAATGATAAATCCTGCTGATGAGATATGATGATTTGTGAGATTGGGATCATGAAACCAGACCAGAATCTACTTTGGTGAGGGTTGCTGCCTGTAAGAATACAAGAAAACAAACTTGTTTTTTTGTTGTTGTTTCCAGAGCATTGATCACTTATTTGGACCATTATATTCCTGAACTTTATTTCCAAATTAAAAGCTATGTGTAGAAGCAAAACATAGCTAAAAATCTTTTCTTTTTCTTTTTTTATTAAATTGAGATGCAAAAATTGATTATTCTGATTAAATTAATAAATGTTAAAATTATATTATCATAGTACTATATTCTTATCTAATTTTGAAGAATATAGAAGGCAGAACTCTGAAGCATGTAGGTCCAACACTCAGACAACTTACAGCTGAAAATTACATGTACAGGGAAGATCCATGCCTTAAGCAGGATGTGAGGAATTGAAAGGAAATCTTTAGACACAGGAAACAAGAGGAACCATATTAGGCATTTAAATAGTTGTAAACCGTCATCACAATCCATAAGTCCGTTAAGCAAACAACTATGAAGCCCTATACTAACTCAAAATATACAAAGGTATATTTTGGATCAAGCAGGACCCACATGTCAGTTTAACCAATGAACAGGTCGGGCATTGGGCTGCTTTCAGGGACAGTCGGAAATTACAGTTTTCCTGGCAAATCTTTACCGATCTCATAAGTATTATATTTTAAAATTACCATTTCCAGTTGGGTGGCAGTAGGGGTGGCAAGGGCTCTGTTGGGGGTGGCAAGTGCCACCCCGGCCACCCCTCTGGCTCTGCCACTGCTTGGCCCACACAACTACATGATGACCCAACCTACTGGAAATTAGAGTAGAGTTGGACCAAGTAAAGTTGCACTGCTAGGTCCTAGTAGAGAAAGACCATTGGTAAATCTCAGAAAAAATATCAAACTATGTTAGACTCAAAATAACAGGCATTAATTTTTAAATATTAGTTAAGAATAGAAATTTGCACCAACTTATACCCCCTAATAAAACATGAGACCAAACATAATTTTATAAGTTAAACAATGCAAAAATTTCCTGCCACTTCAAACTGTTTCCCCTGGCTGGCAGATGAGTTTCATTGTTCTTGAACAATGAAACAAAGACACTGCACAGCACAGTTGGTAGCACTGTTGCCTTGCAGCTAGAAGGTCCTGGGTTTGGTTCCCGGCCGGGGCCTTTCTGCACAGAGTTTGCATGCGTGGGTTCTCTCCGGGTTCTCCGGCTTCCTCCCACAGTCCAAAAACATGACTGTCAGGTTAATTGGTCTTTCCAAATTCTTCCGAGGTGAGTGTGTGTGCATGGTTGTTTCTGTGTTTACCCTGCGACAGACCCGCAACCTGTGCAGGGTGACCCCGCCTCTCGCCCAGAATGCAGCAGGAGATTGGCACCAGCAACTCCCGACCCTGTTAGGGAGAAGGGTGATCAGAAAATGGATGGATGGATGGATGGATGAAATGTATTACAAATAAAGAGCAAAAAAGACCCATAAACATTATTGACCTTTGATTCACAAACAACTGCTAAAACAGTGCCTCCAAATTTCCAGATTTTTTAAATAAACTGGAAGTAGTTTAAATAGTTTGACTTCAATTGTATCCTTAGACAGTGTTTTTAACACCAGCCACAATCATTTTAATGCACATGGGATATGAACAGTTAAACTTCAAGTAAGAGACTCCTCTCTGCTCTGGTTTCCTTCACACTCTAACCACACCCCAAAATGAGTTACAGTCTACGCCAACTGCGCGTGTGTGTGTGTGTGTGTGTGTGTGTGTGTGTGTGTGTGTGTGTGTGTGTGTGTGTGTGTGTGTGTGTGTGTGTGTGTGTGTGTGTGTGTGTGATGTATAATGCGTGTGTGTGGGTGCACGCGTGCCTGTGTTTGTGTGCACACCTATTTTGCATCTTGTGTGTGATTCCAAAGCTTCTTCCCTTCCCTTCCCTTTAACCAGCTGTAGAATTTATGTTTTGCAGGTGGAAAAAGGAGAAACTAAAGGGATAAATGCACCACCTGCAATGGTAAAATACCCTATTTCCACAAATACTTTTGTTTTAAGCTTTAAAGTGTTCTTTTCCTGTTTTAGTCACGCCCCACAGTCTGTGGCTTCACTTTGTGTGCCCTCTTTTGTTCTTTCTCTGCTCTACATGCAGTTTTTACTATTCAAGTGTTTTTATTATCCAAAGATTTTAAAATAATCACAATTGATATTTGAATATTACCCAGCAAAATTATTTTAAACCTTTTCACATTTTGCGACATTTCAACCAAAATCTTTGATGTAGTTTATTGGAATTTTTATGTGGTAGATTAACAAATTCTTTGATATAATTTTTAAAGTTGAATAAAATGATCCATGTTCTTCATAAGAAAGATATTCAGAAGTGTGGCATTCATTTAGTGTTTGTAAAGTTACTTCTCACTGTTGTTAAAACTGCCACTAGAGGGGGTCGGGGAAGGCACTATGGGTGAGGAAGGAGAGGGGGTGATCATGAGACTGTTTGTTGAAGCACTGAGGAGTTACAGTCATTTGAAGCTTCTACATCCCCAAAAATAAACATGTCTACAATCACATTTCTTTTTGTGCTATTGTGATCAGTTTTGAAATTCATGAGCAGAACACTTTTTTTTCAGATTTATTGTACTTTACAATCCATACATTCAACACTCAATGTGTATTTCTAAGAAATAAAAATGAAAAATCTGAGGGAAGCAAAACAATGTTTGCGTTACAAATGTAATAACTACAAACTACTTACAGTTAAAGTATTTTTGACTGCACGGATACAAAATGTAGCTTGTCTACATAAAGAGACCAAGCTTTTGTTCAAGAACAGCAGCTGATTTAATTTGGGTTTACCTTTTCAGCAGTTTTTGGTGATTTTGGTACTGCCAGTTAAGTGGTGTTTATTTGAGACATCGCAAACAGAAGATTTACTTTTTAACTTCTGAAGACTGTTGATTTTGCTTGAGTTCATTTAGGAGTATCAGAGAAAAAGTGTCTGAATACAAATGAAGCATAGGCGCAAATTCAAACCAGAAGACTCTTCTAACCCCATCTGCATCATCCAACTGGTGCCGCCTGCTCATCATCATTGATTAATCAACACTGGTCCATGACACGTCACGTCCAATCACCGCCCAAGTCCCAGATGATAAGGACCATCATCCATGGCGTCTTCCGCTTTCCAGCAGAGCTCAACCCACCTCCACCCCTTCACCTCCACTCGCTCAGCCATCTGGCCCCATCCGGATGCGGTGATGGTGGTTCCCCCCGGGACAATGTTCCTTTCAGCATACGGAGTGCTCATTCGAGCCCATCGCAAAGTTTGCGATAATCGATGTCCTCAGCCGGGGCCCAAACGCCAAAGACTCTAATTTGTATGTCAATAAACTCTTCTAATGGTTTCCCTTTTCTCTGTCTGAATTTCTCCAGATTTAAATTACACCACAACACTCATCTTCTTTTTTATACAAACTTTCAAACACTATGTATCATTTTCCTTCTACATTCAACATATAATTCCAACAGCATACACTGTGAGAGCCTAAAATGAGACTAAAAAGTGCTTCAAGGGCTATAACTTTATATCTGTGTATGGCAGTGTGACAACAGGAGATCAACTGACTGCACTGTATTGGAACTGGATTTGAATCTGACTGTACTGTACTTTGATTGTACTGGAATAAATTTAACTAAGTATAATTAGGTCTGAATTAGAGAAATTGGGAATTACATTGTTTTATAAAGTGCCTTGATATTATATTTCTTCTTAATTATATAATATAAACTAAAACTGTAAGCATGTTGCTGTCACATTCATCTTTTTCCATTCTTTTTATCAAAAATTCACATCGTTCTTTAATTAATATAGTCGTTATATACATTATCTCCGTCTTTATCTTATAGCTATTTTTCTGTCTTATTTTCACACAAATTGTGAAAAAACTTTTGAAATGTCGCCCAAAAAAATCTAATTGTTTCCATCTACTGGTTTGGAGCGACTCGATGAGGATGTAATTTTCTTAGATGTTAATGTTAACATGTACATTATAAACCCGAAGCATGTGATGTTCTGTCTCCTCTAGGTCATTAACTCTTTTCTAGAAAGGCCAAAAAGCAGAGAGAGAAAAAAAAAATGTTGATGGAAACACTGTTTGTAATAGAAGATACATTTGCTTCAGAAATATCTGGACTCTTCACTTCGGCACAACGAGCCTATGCTTACCTTCATTATACCATCCACTGAGTAGATCTAGCCTCTTTTCCCACATTCTGTAGAATTTGGGGAAACCAGAAACAACAGTTGAACTGTACCTTATGAGAATTGTAAATACTGTACTGCACAGTACAGTACCATATAGATTTCCTTGTGAGAAGAAAAATGAAAAAGCCTGGCTGCATTAGTCTGCCCACCCTTCATCATATGTTGCTTTGGCATCAATAGCAAAGTAATAATGATATTTGTTTTTGATAGTCAAAACACATTTTGAAAATAGTACTTTTTAAGGAAATATTAAATATTTTACTAAGCTCTTGTTCCGGTATTATCTGCTGGAAGGAGAGGTTAATTCCAAGTAATCTAAATGAACAACCTTTCCTTGCCAAAAAGAAGCATACCTCAAGTATTCAAGTACAAGGTATTGAGTAATAACTTGTAGTATAGAAAATTATTTTTTCCATGTGTACTAGCAAAATACTAGCAAGTGCACTTTCTTACACGTGTGCCTTGTAAAACAAACATGTTTCCACCACAGCTCATTACTGTTAATATGAGGAGTGGTCAAATTGACACATAAAGTTGGCCTTACAGGCTGTAACTGGAGGTAGTTGGAGTTGTTCCCACTTTCCCAGTGGGAAATCCAACTTCGTGACGCTTTGCAGTTGATTATTCCAACTGAGAAGATTAACTTTCCCAGTTACAAGAACCACTGAAACGCAGCATAAGTAGGTACTGTGTATCATACTGAACATAGTGAAACACATTGATGGCAGCATCATGCAGTGGGGCAACTGTCTTCTGCTGGCAGCTGTTTGGAATTGATAGTAAGATGGTGGTGCTGAGTACAGGGGGAATGCTTCAAATAATCTGCTAGAGGTTTCAAATGACTTTTGGACAGAGAGGAGGTTCACCTTCCAGTCAAGACACAACCCATTATTGAATTCTCAAAACTTTGGTCAAATATAAAATGAAAAGGGATGTCAGAAATAATTAGATTTTCTTTAATACAGCTGATGCCCTGCGACAGACTGGTGACCTGTCTAGTGTGACCACTCCTCTCGCATGAAACGTTCACTGGAGAAAGGCACTAGCACCCCTCCTGATCCTGCTAGGGATAAGGATGTACAGAACATGGATGGATGGATTGATGGATGGATGGATGGATGGTTGGATGGATGGATGGATGGATGGATGGATGGATGGATGGATGGATGGATGGATGGATGGATGGATGGATGGATGGATGGATGGATGGATAGATGGATGGATAGATGGATGGATGGATGGATGGTGGATTTTACAGCTGAGACATTGATTTTGAACATAAAAGCAGTGTATTTTAAAACAACTTCTAAAGCATAATGAAACATAATACTTTAAAAGATATATTTTTCTAAAAGGCCTGAACTGTCCTGTAGAAACATTTCAAATTTCATGTTTTTTTTTTTAACTAAAGAGAACCTTCTCTGTTTAAGCTCCCCACTTTTTACTCTCTCATGAAACTCATTAATGACTCTGAAAGCAGGTGTTTCTCATAATGCCTTTTGGCCAATTATATGCAACATTCGGGAGGCAGAATGGAGAGGCACATGTGGTTTGATAGTCATTCTGATATCCTGTTATTTCCTCATGATTAGAGATTAAGCAACTCTAATCATGAGAGTTGCTTAACCTCAGCTCATGAGGTTAAGCATGAGTTTAACCTCATGCTTGTGTCTGAAACACAGAATGTGTACCCTATAAAAATAAAAAGGGATGTCACAGAAATAATTAGATTTTCTTTAATACAGCTGATGCCCTGCGACAGACTGGTGACCTGTCCAGTGTGACCACTCCTCTCGCCTGAAAGAGGAGTGGTCACAGGGTCAGCTCCAATACAAGCTGTAGGTTCAGCTCTGTGATCATGTGCTGTCAGGTTTTGTCAATTAAAGGGAACCTAAGGCAGACTGAGAAAGAAAAAAAGAGAAAATTGCATGAGAGAGGGAGGATTATAATAACCTTTTGGCTGAAAAGATAGCTGTTTGGCTGGACTTTGAAATACAAAACCCTGTTCAAACAGAAATAGTGTAAAAGGCTGCAAGCAGAAGAACCATGTTTTCTACTGTTTTTGGAAATCTTTTTTATTCTGCCCGAAGTGCATCAGAGTCTTGTTCATAAATGAAAGATAAATCAAAAGGCAGTTTGGTATGCAGTGATATGAGTATTTTACCAATCTATCATGGGGTGAGAGATTAAGTGTGAGCGAGAGGAGAAGAAAGATATCAAGTCTGCTTTCAAAATAAAAATGTAAGCAATAGGATTGAATGTTTTGAGAACAAAAGTCACGAAATGCTTTCTGACTGAAAATGGTGCTTCTGGATAATGGCAGAAAAATTCTTCCATAAGATTGCATAGCAAGCATTGTATTTTGTTATTACTGAGACTGTACTTGAATTGTATTGTTGCATCCTTCCTTACCACTGGCATATGTGTTCATAAAGCATTGTATTCAGAATTCACTATCAGATTTATAGTCCTTGTTACTTACTACAAGGCTGAAGGAGAAACTGAAAATATGGTATGTGATCACACCTCCACATTTTCCTAAATCTTCAGTGGTATTCAGAACAGTCAAAACACAATAAATACACATCAGAGAAGAGTCTTCTTATGTGCATAGATGCCTGTTTATGTAGACATAGAGAGGCTAATGTTTTTAAGACTGAGCGATTATGTGTCTCAAAACCATGCGTCATTGTTTGTTTGTTTTTTCTTTCTATTGTTTTTCAACCCTGACAGACCCAATATAGACCCAGTGCTCTTATCCTACTGATGGCAATATATCAGCGAATCCAATGAAAAATCACTTGCGACAAAATTGTTTTGAATTAGCGTTATATAAATAAACTTAACTGAAACTGAATTGAAATGATGGAGGTATTGTTTTTCTTTGTTTCTAGAGACGTGGTAATGGAGAAATGTCAAGTGACTCAAAAAAAAATATCTGAGATACTATCTCTAAGACAAGCTGATTGTTGATACTCATTTGGTTCTTCTGGCTGTCCCACTGCTTCCTATTTCCCCTTGTTACCATGAAAACACGTGTCACCTGGGTCTACAATAAGCGTAAGGAATGTACATTCAATTTGGGAAACGTCTAACATTACAGGAGTGCTTCTGGGATCAACATTATTTTGTTTTGTCTGTTTTGAGAATACATCTCTGAATATGATCATACTTATCTTCTTGTTGCATTCACCGAATCATATACTTTCACAAAATTACACTTGTAATGTATGAAACTTGATGAGATATTTGATTCAGTTTGCATCAACTACATATCAAGCCCAGTTTTCGTTGTGCTGAGGTGAGCAGAATTCTAATTTAACTCTACCAGCACTGATTTTACTGCCATTCTCAACATGTTAATGTGTACACTCTTGTTGCACCAAATGTTGCTGGAGACCACAGGTTTCAGCACATTAAAAGATCAAGGAGGACCAATGATGAGGGTGTTGGGATACCTGGGGAGTTTACTGTGCACATAAAACTCAGAACTTCTGACTGAGGGCTTTCTGAGTAAGGTCAGCTTGAAACAAAAATATAGAATTAAACAACTTACCCTAGTTTTCAAATGCAATATCTGCAACTTCTAAGTAGCTGTTCCTCCCTTACAATAAGTTTTTTCTTCTGTAATCTTCTGCTTTAGACCAGAAATAATAAAGATACATATGTTACTAACAATCATAAAAGTTATTATTTATGCATGTATGTTTTTCTAATATGGGATGTTGAAATTAATTTTGCGATCATGGAATCTACTAATTTAAGGGATGCATTGTGATTAATTAAGCAATCTTAGACATACATTTGAAATATGAATACATATGAAATAACATAAGGTCACTCAAAGACACCTTACAATGAAATCAGTCATGCACACATTCAAGCTACTGCTTGCTATCATCAAGCAGTAGCTTGATGTAGTCATAACTGGAGCAGTCTAATAGCAGTGAGGCTGCCATATCGCCTCATCTGCCCCTCTGACCACCAGCAGCCGGCAAGGTGGGTGAAATGTCTCTTTCCAAAGGTCACAACAACAGAGACTGATGGGGCAGGGAACTTGAATCAGCAACCCAAAGATTTTAGGAGAAACTCTACCTCCGTCGCTAAACCTAAATCTAACCCATTTACTATCACCCCGGATGTTCTATACATTTAAGCCTGAAGAAAATATATTTGGTCATGGTCTGGTCATTTTAACATTGTTTTGTTTGAGAAACATTCTGACTTAACTTAGTGTTAAAGTATAATGTGATTTCAAAATAATCACTGAACATCCTAGCTTCTAATTTTAAACTCTGGTTTTATGACATGGTTATAATATCGCTCATGAGCTCAGTGAATTCCAGTGTGGTATTATAATGGGATGCCACCTATGCAACAAATCCAGTCATGAAATTTCCTCGCTCCTAAATATTCCACTGTCAACTATCAGCTGCATTATAAGAAAATGGAAGCCACGAAGTAGCCGGCCACGTAAACTGAAGGACCCGGGTTAGCGGATCCTGAAGCACATAGTGCAAGCTTTACAAGTTGTCAAATTTCTGCAGAGTCAATAACTACAAACTTCCAAACTTCAAATTAGATAAAGAACAATGCACAGAGAGCTTCTTGGAATGGGTTTCCATGCTTGCGCAGCTACATCCGAGCCAAACATCACCAAGTACAATGCAAAGTATCAGATGCAGTGATGTAAAATACGCCGCCATTGGACTCTAGAGCAATGAAGGCATGTTCTCTGGTGTGATGAATGGCGTTTCTCCCTCTGACATTCTCATGGACGAATCTGCATTTAGCAGTTGCTAGGAGAACAAAACTTGTTTGACTGCATTATGCCAAGAGTAAGGTTTGGTGGAGGCTGAATTATGGTGTGGGGTTGTTTTTCAGGAGCTTGTCTTGGCCACTTAGTTCCGCTGAAAAGAATTCTGAATGTTTCAGCATACCAAGACATTTTGGGCAATTCCATGCTCCCAATTTTGTGGGAACAGTCTGAAGCTGGCCCCTTTCTCTTCCAATAAGACTGTGCACCGGCACACGAAGCAAGGTACATAAAATCTGGTGTGGGTGAACTTGAGTGGCCTGCACAGAGTCCTGACCTCAACCCGATTCAACACCTTTGGAGCTGAGATTCTGTTTGTGTGGCTACTGTCAATTGTAGCAACCTGCGCCCCCCATGGATGTAGGGAGTTGATTGGGTGAACAAACTTCTCCCTAATATCAGAAGGCTGTTAGCGAATGGCAGCACATTGCTGGCAGATGTTTAGTGTAAGAATATTATGTCTGAGCGAGATGTTTTGAGTACAAGCATTATAAGTTTTGAGAAGAAAGATATGAAATCCTGCTTTCAAAATAAGCAAAAGTATTACAAGTTTTGGGAAGAAAAGACTTGAAATCCTGCTTTCAGACTGAAAATGTGTGCTCTCGAATTATGCTGAAAAATTTAAACTTGGCAAAAAGTTTTACTGAAGAAGTAACAACATTTTTAGAAATTTCATTGATATATATGTCAGACCATCCTTCTTCTCCCCAAAGAAAAGTTAATGATGACTCATTAACTTTTATTTTGTATTACAAAGTCTGTGATCAACCATTTTTAATTCTGCTACGTAGTACCAAGTCAAACACAAGTACACATTCAGCCTGAAAATCAGCAGTTACCTGGCTGCCACGCTGGCTTCTTTCAAACCTCTAATTGTTTTTATGGCAAGATATTAAAATGACTCCCTGTAGCGGTTTCCAGTATGACATCAGGGGGCCACAGGTCACCTCTACCCCTTTTTTTCTTTGTGTTTCATGTTCTTGTCTTCCTTTCAGCAATTTTTAACAGTTGCTTCTTTCCATAGTAACAGCCCTGAAAACCAATTAGCATTTCCCCTCTCCCCACCCCAAACTGCTGAACACCTCTAAACACACTGCTGGTTTCTGTTAGTACTTAGCCTTATTAACAGGAGGATGCTGATAAAGAGGCTGTACCTACAAAGGCTGTGAGGTGGAACTGCTTACTTTGTATCTGCACATTTTTAAAAAAGTTTTATGTTAGTGCTCAAACAGAATTTCTGGGGCTTTAGGTTATGGAATCAGTAGTTTTATGGTTACAGCATTTTAGCCTGTTTAAAATTAACCACTTTATTTTTGTTTCCTCAAATAAGCATGTTTTCTTTTTTTTTTACATCATAAATTCATCAACTCAAGCTCAAAATTCAAACTTGTTGCACTATGCATTACTTTAAATTCACTATGATGTTGTTTTACATCAACTTTAAGATTAAAAGTGTCAGTTTACAAGTTTGTGCTTCTTTCTTTGAGTTTTGCTCATGGTGGTGAAGAACCACCAAAGATCTTCCTGAGTGAAACCCATACTGAGACATGAATATACCCTTTCCCCAGCCACTTGGGCCAGCTCCTCTACGGGAATCCCAAGGCGTTCCAAGGTCAGCTGAGAAACATCGTCCCTCCAGCGTCTTCCTCTAGGTCTCCTCATGGTGGCCAGGACGGTTCCTAGCCATGGTGCCCATGGTGCATATGAAAAAGCAGTGGCTCAATTCCTAAACCTTCCCAGATTAACAAGCCCATACACAAAAGACGTTATCAGTAAAGCATTCATGTGCAGAATAATTACATGATAATTTTTATAATGAATTTTGCTTTTGTTGCCTTTAAAGTCATTAATATAGTCAGAAGAGGATAGTATGCAGGAGACTTTTTTGTATGTTACATCACTGTTAATTAAAATGAAAATGTGAAAGTGAAAAAGACATTTTTAACGTTAACATTAACATTTTTATTCTTTAAAAATGTTAAAATGATTTTTCTTCAGCTCCACATTTGTGTCACATACATAACTGGTAAAAAAAAGTTCAGAGTTTTAACACTGATTAAAGCTGAAGATCTGAAATTTTGCCCGATGTTATGATGCTAATTTAAATGCCATATTTAACTTTTGAGTTAGAGATCCATAATTTTCATTCTCAACTTTGTAGGTTGAAGGATTTGTTGGATTTTTGGGGTTTGAAGTGAGAAGATTATGATGGTGTTTCCAACATCCGGCTGAATGAGAAGCAAATGATCCAAGATTAAATTGTTTTTTATGCTTTCAAGGAAATCAAACCTTCTCACTGAATGCCATTAAACTCTTGAAAACTTTTACTGTGTTTTCATAATTAGGAATTACTTAAAATTGATTTTATCATTGATTTTAAAAATAATCTTTCACCACTGTGCTTGATTCTTTATTATCTTGGTGCTTCATCTTTCACATTTATTGTATTATTTTAAAATGTTAAAATGATTTTTCATTTTAACATATACAAAATATTTATTACTATCCTAAAATATTTATTACTATAAATAAATATTTATTATTTACTAGTCATAAATATTTCTTACAATGTCATCAATAGGTTAAATAACAGAAAAATCATCAGAAGGATTTTACTGACAGAGAAAACCACAGAAGGTGGAGCAAAAGGTTAAGTGGGTGTCATTCATTCTTACTGGTACTGTATGGTTTGCATCATCGTATATAACTGGCTTCCATGGCAAAGACACATCAGAGCTGCTTGAACCTCATTGGGCTCTTGGAGCCACAGGAAGTCATCACACACAGACAATGTGTTACTGATTACGGGATAAAGTCTGAGCAGTCTCAGTTTTCTCTCCGTTTCGTTCTTACTAATGTCTTACTGTTGAACTTTGCTCTAAGAGAAGAGACTTCTACAGAAGAGTTTAGACAAATGTACATATTTTTACTAACAAAGCACTAATTACAGCTTTCATAATGTCAGAAAAAATGTCTCGGGTTTGGTCTTTTGGGACTTAGGGGCTTCAAAGCTTAGACTAAAAAAAAACAAGGATGTGCCATTAACTGATAAAATAGATCTTTAATGGAAATCAACTATCTGGAATGTAACGCCTGTAGGAAACCAAAATCACCAGGCCACCCTGTCCTGGGAGTCTGTTTTTTTTATGTTGGTATGTTCTTGTTTTTCAGGCATCCATTCTGAATCCCACCTACAGACCCACTGTTCAGATATCCGACTGCAACTTCTTCAAGAAAGTCTAAAACCATTATAATTTGTAATTGAAGCAATAAAATGTCAGATGTTGTTAAATTCCTTTAATCAAAAATTAAACCTGTTGGTTAAAAATAGACATCAAAGTAGGTTTTGTAAATTACTTGCCTTAGAAGAACAAAAGCTCATAATCACATTAATGCATGATAAATCAGAAAGGTCCTGTGGTCCTCATTGAGTCTGTCCTCAGAATTCATTCTGCCTGAAAAGTGATGTGGAGTTAGAATCTCCTTCTTTAAAACTTAGGTGGAGAGTTTTACCAGTTGAAGGCATGTCTGCTTATTACATTAGACATAACTGCCTCAGCAACACCTGGTGGTTGAAATGAAAAACTGCACTTTCCCAACCACAACTCCCGTTCACACACAGAGACCCTGACAAACTTACAAGTCGTCCAGCCTGCTGCCTTACTGGTAATATTACAGATTTAACCAGGATATAATACAAGGATTGCAGAAACAACAGCCTACAGATTTTCACAATTAAAGCCGTTTAGTAATAGTGAGAATATCCTGTTGATTTGGGGTGAAGCAGGGAGAGAAAGGTGACTGATTGTGGAACTAAGGAGCAAGCAGAAGGAGTGGTTCACAAAAAGAAGGCAGGTTGAACAAAAGGAGAGGCTTGTTTGTTTCTGCTATAAACAAGAAAAAAAAATATGAAGGACCAATTTCACTACAACTGATGCTGTTGACCCTGCAACAGACTGGCGACCTGTCCAGGGTGACCCCGCCTCTCGCCTGGAACGCAGCTGGAGAGGCACCAGCACCTCCCGACCCCGTTAGGGAGAAGGGTGACCGGAAAATGGATGGATGGATGATGCTGTTGACTTCATGCTTACAAAAAGAGAGTGCCATTTTGAATGTTAACATACACAAATAATGCTAAACAGTATCCATTCTAGATAAATAGATAAACTTATCTACTTATGTTACAGTAAAGTATTCACACCACTTATTTTTCCTCAAACGTCACTGTATTATTTTGGGGACATACACAAATATTGTATATGTGATATATATATTGATATAATATTGTAATATAATACATCATCCAGGTATGTTGTAAGTTTGTACTCAGGGTTGGAGCGACTGCAGAGCATTCACAATGTTGTAGCTCATCTGCTGACGAAAACAAGTAGGCGTGAATCCATTATCCCAGTTTTGTGCACCTTCGTTGGCCTCCTGTTTTTCGGACACAATTTAAGATTTTATCGATTGTTTTAATTGATTGTTTTTAAGTTTTTAAACTCCATGGGCCCTTCTTACTTAAATGAGTTCTTGCAGCCCTACCCAGAGCCCTAAGGTCAACTGACCAGATTTTATTTACGGTCCCTGAGGCAGGGCTAAAAACTAGAGGGGACAAAGATTTCTCTGTGGAGCAGAAAAATTTCCATAAAAAAACTTTTCACCCAGTTCAATAGATACACTTTTCTACTTATATTTACCCTTTATCTGCAGGGAGAACTGGCCATTGAGTTCAAAGTTATTTTTTTCTTCAATTAATGTCCAGTTCCTTGTCTGGCCTTTTAATATTGGGATACTTAATCAATGTTTTTTTTTATAGAATTAATATCTTAATTCACATCTACTTTACTATAGAGTGTATCTGTATCTGTGGTAAATAATAATGACTCCTTGAGAGAGGTTATCTGTTTAATTGTATTGTATCGTACATCTTATGTACCTTTAACTCATCTACAATCTATAATAGATCATGGATTTAAATAACATTCAATATCTCTTCTACAATATGTTTTTCTGCTACAATTAGATATTATGTTCCTCTCTATAGGATCTCACTCCAGTTCTCTTCTCCTTTATGGGTGTTGGGCAGAAAATAGAATCTCCTTGATCTGGGCTCTGATAAGCCTTTCAAGTCCTTTGTTTGGTATTAATTTATTTATGTGTAAATCATCATTGAGTTTGTTTTCCATGTAACACTATCTTTATATATAGGTTGTTCTGTTGTTTTTTTTTTTGTTTGTTTGTTTTTTATATTGATGCGCAATTTTTTTTTATTTCTAGGGATCCACCAACAGCACATTTTCTGGCCGATCACAGATTACCAATCTTTAAAAAGCCTGACCTGTGGAAGAGGTAGGTCAAGTGCTTCCACTCTGGCTGTCCACCTGCTTAATGTGAGTTGCTTTTGTGTGCTAACCTCTAGTCTGTGGCTTAGGGGGACCAGTCTGGTCTTCAGTGTCTTATGCAGCTTCAGCTACAGAGGATGATGAGGCTGAAGAAGGCTCCCCATCTCCCCTGCTCCTCCTGGATGAGTTGAGAGATGCAGCTCAAAAGCTCTGTGACAGCACATGCTGTGGCCATCTCAGGCTGAATTAGGAGGAAGAGTAGGACATCATCATCTGCCTCTGATCTCTGCAGATCTGGTGGATATGCAAAGATCCACCAGTACGCTAGTGTCAACATTTACCTCAGGAAATATCCATAATCAGATCAGCTATGAAGAGAAAAACAGCTTCAAATACAAATTCAAAAAAGGTGCTTTAACAGTCAGTAAAGTCTGATTTGCCCTTGAGACAACTTTGAGTTGTGACTCTACTTTGAAATGTGCCAGCTCCACATACTGTCCAGCTCAGCGGCTATGAAGTATTCATGTCTATCGTCTGTAGCAGTCTTTAAAGCGGTACATAAGTAGAGACATGAAAAATATTTTTTTTAAAAAGAAATTTACATTTAAACATGCTATGAATGACATTACAATGTCGCCTCATCTCTTAAACAACAACACATATGACGTTTCTTTTTTGTGAGAACAGTGTTGTTATATTACAATTATATACATGTAAGAATTATAATTATTTTTCTGATTAATGTAGTTCTTATAAATAATTGCATGGGTTTTTAAATACTTTATTTTGGCCTGGGTTTGCTTGAGCTTGCGTGAGCAAAGGATCATCCATTGTTCCAGGATGGTCCTTTGCTTCCACCTAGTAGCCCAATATAGTAATTACATCCGTGTGTTGAAAATTGGGAATTACATTGTTTTATAAAGTGCCTTGATATTATATTTCTTCTTAATTATATAATATAAACTAAAACTGTAAGCATGTTGCTGTCACATTCATCTTTTTCCATTCTTTTTATCAAAAATTCACATCGTTCTTTAATTAATATAGTCGTTATATACATTATCTCCGTCTTTATCTTATAGCTATTTTTCTGTCTTATTTTCACACAAATTGTGAAAAAACTTTTGAAATGTCGCCCAAAAAAATCTAATTGTTTCCATCTACTGGTTTGGAGCGACTCGATGAGGATGTAATTTTCTTAGATGTTAATGTTAACATGTACATTATAAACCCGAAGCATGTGATGTTCTGTCTCCTCTAGGTCATTAACTCTTTTCTAGAAAGGCCAAAAAGCAGAGAGAGAAAAAAAAAATGTTGATGGAAACACTGTTTGTAATAGAAGATACATTTGCTTCAGAAATATCTGGACTCTTCACTTCGGCACAACGAGCCTATGCTTACCTTCATTATACCATCCACTGAGTAGATCTACCTCTTTTCCCACATTCTGTAGAATTTGGGGAAACCAGAAACAACAGTTGAACTGTACCTTATGAGAATTGTAAATACTGTACTGCACAGTACAGTACCATATAGATTTCCTTGTGAGAAGAAAAATGAAAAAGCCTGGCTGCATTAGTCTGCCCACCCTTCATCATATGTTGCTTTGGCATCAATAGCAAAGTAATAATGATATTTGTTTTTGATAGTCAAAACACATTTTGAAAATAGTACTTTTTAAGGAAATATTAATATTTTACTAAGCTCTTGTTCCGGTATTATCTGCTGGAAGGAGAGGTTAATTCCAAGTAATCTAAATGAACAACCTTTCCTTGCCAAAAAGAAGCATACCTCAAGTATTCAAGTACAAGGTATTGAGTAATAACTTGTAGTATAGAAAATTATTTTTTCCATGTGTACTAGCAAAATACTAGCAAGTGCACTTTCTTACACGTGTGCCTTGTAAAACAAACATGTTTCCACCACAGCTCATTACTGTTAATATGAGGAGTGGTCAAATTGACACATAAAGTTGGCCTTACAGGCTGTAACTGGAGGTAGTTGGAGTTGTTCCCACTTTCCCAGTGGGAAATCCAACTTCGTGACGCTTTGCAGTTGATTATTCCAACTGAGAAGATTAACTTTCCCAGTTACAAGAACCACTGAAACGCAGCATAAGTAGGTACTGTGTATCATACTGAACATAGTGAAACACATTGATGGCAGCATCATGCAGTGGGGCAACTGTCTTCTGCTGGCAGCTGTTTGGAATTGATAGTAAGATGGTGGTGCTGAGTACAGGGGGAATGCTTCAAATAAATCTGCTAGAGGTTTCAAATGACTTTTGGACAGAGAGGAGGTTCACCTTCCAGTCAAGACACAACCCATTATTGAATTCTCAAAACTTTGGTCAAATATAAAATGAAAAGGGATGTCAGAAATAATTAGATTTTCTTTAATACAGCTGATGCCCTGCGACAGACTGGTGACCTGTCTAGTGTGACCACTCCTCTCGCATGAAACGTTCACTGGAGAAAGGCCCAATATAGTAATTACATCCGTGTGTTGAAAGTGCAGAATACACACAAGTCTGTACACACTGTGTGTAATGTACAAGGCACTCGCAACTCTCTATGCTAATTAAGAATCACTGACAGATGCACATTTGGAAAAGAACAGAATGGCATTTCCCAGTTGGCTTAAATCTGTTTTTGCAGTTTTTATGTCTCAGCCACAAAATTAATTCTAACAGATTTAACAGAACTTCACTAGTTCTTCACATTTTTACCTCTTCAGCTGTTTCTGCCTCAGTATAAAAGACATCTTATACTGAGGCACTATACCTATAGGCTCATTTACATACTGAATGGTGATTGGGTGTTTACTGGAGGGGTGGGGATACAAGCTCACTATCCAGCCACCTCCCAATGAGATGTGTAGTAAGCAGACCTGCAGAGAAATGTTCGACCATTTTTGGCTGATTTATAGCAGGCCTTACCAGCTACCCAGATTCTATTCAACTCTTCTTGAAAACAGAAACCAACTTCTCATGATCGATATATTTCTCAGCTCACGGCTGATCTGTGTGGATTCCTGGTTTCCCTTTGGCCACCTAACAATCTCCCAATCAATGCCATAATTATTATATTTGTGAATAAACTCTTTAAAAGTTACCGTTGTGCTGAGAGTACTTTGCAGGTTGGTCAGAAGTCTACCTAAAACTATATCAAGACATAATTAATACAAATTAAATTGTAGTATACTGTTCCATCCACACTCCACCCCTTCACATATTGCATTGTTGAAGTGGATAATTATTAATGGATGGTAACCATGGTGAAACTAGTGAAATTCAGTCTGTTTCATGTTTTAAGTTGCCTTTTTTTCACAAATATTTTTTTAGAATGTTTATGTTATACAGACTCAATATCATATCAAATAAACAATAAAAATCATACCTTGCAATCTCTCCCTAACTCCCGCCCCCCCCAAACAAAAAACAATCTGTCAGCAAAAAAGTAAATTGAGTTTACATGTCATTGTGTTTAACAAGATGTAGGAAGGGTAACCAAATGTTTTGTCTTCAAGCTTAGCTATGTACAGTAAGTTGTTTTTTCCAGTGGCAGGAAGGTTGTTGTTTATTAGTTTAATCCACTGGTTTATTTTTGGTCTTCCTGTGTCCTCCCTGTTCTAAAGGTGCTACTTTGATGATATGCTGTATTGTACAAGGGTTTCTTTGATATCTGCTTTCACTTTGGGATGGGAATTGTAACACTATGGCTATCTCTCCCACCATAATGGTACATTTCTTTTAGCATGGTTACTCTCTTCTTGACAGGATTCTGTATGGCATATAAACATTTGAAACAATACAATATGCACAAGATATACAAGAGTATATCTCAGGAAATGTCCATAATCAGATCAGCAATGAAGACAAAACAACAAGATATACAAGAGTATATCTTGTGCATATACCCTTGCACAATGGTATACAAGGGTATATCTTGTGCCACTATAATTTCATATAAATAATCATGGTGGGCCACCATAGACAAAAGTACCAGGGGTGTTTTGTTTCCCTAATGAATAGCTTATAGCCATAACTGGCTATTATAAATAGTATCTGTACGAGAGTTAGTAGAAGATGTATTAATGATTCGAAAGAAAAATGAAAAGGGACTTTTCGTGGGTCTGTAGTGCAACGTTTTAGTGTTGTAATGAACAGAGAAACCAATAGGAGGCGGTAGTATAACATGATGGAGTCTTAACAGACCGAAGAAGAAGATGTGTAGCAGGAAGAAGTAGTAGAAGAAGACGAAAAAGGTTCGTTTGTTGCTGAGGCCTGCACATATCACCTTTTGCATTCTTTACTTTTTCTTATCTATCTCAACAATAAAGTAAGAACACAGACGAATATCAGAAGATGCCGTTGCCTGTGCAAGTGTTTAACTTTCAGGTAAGTCAACGTTAGAAATTACAATGAGGTTCTATTTGATAATGCTCTAATGTACTCCATCATACTTCGTACTTTGTAACACTTAACTTGAAACTTTACTTTAAGGTTCTGTTAAATAAAATCAGTTATTATTATGGCAAATGTAAAAAGTTATCAATACAATTTTTTGGTGCTTGGCTGACAGCACGTTGAGCAGATTCCCTTAAAAATGGCAGCCGACATAGAAAAACGGATTCGTTTGTTAACAATTAGCATAAAAAAAGGCATGACCCGTTTTCAGCTACAAGAACGGAAAGAAAAAACTGTTCATAAGGCATGTTCACTGCGAGACTCCGGTAATTAGAAGAGGGGTTTTAGTATACTAAAAACCGAGTAGTTTCCCGTTTGTTGTGGAGGCAGAGCTTAGCTTCTTTCTGAATACAACGTTTACTACCTTGTTAATTCACTTTAGCTAGAAATCTTAAGTTATTTGCCTGTTCACCACAGAACTGAGTTCTTCTCAAAATTATGCAGAATAGCCCAAAAATGTGCGTACGTAACATTTTACGTACCCCTAATTTAAGGGGGTTTTACTCAAGGCATTACTAAAGTGTAAAATAGTAACTGGTAGAAAGGCTACTGAAGTACTGATCATAATCTTATTTTAATATATAGAAGATAATGTGACAGCCAAAAAATTATTGTGTGCAATTGTGATATTTTTGGTATTTTAAAGACAAAATAAGTACAAATAAATAACATTACAAAATAATAAATTCAGATAAAAGAAAGGCTTTTCTAAATAATATTTTTTGAAGGCAACATATAGATTATATTTAAATAAAATAACTTCCAATGTTAGTTTTGTTATTTAGAGTCTATCTCTGGCTTGAATTTAAGTCCTCTGTGTGTGGTGTTGTTTTCCAGGGCTCTGTTGAGCCCATGCAGATTGATGCAGATCCTCAAGATGACCCACAGAATGCTCCAGATATCAGCTACATTGTAGAAAACCCAACACTGGTATTTATCTGTTTTTTCTATTCACTCCCTTTTTGAGAAGCTTTTGTTACAAAGTAGAAAGAGACTTTAATCATTTCATAGATATTGAGATTACTGAGGCTTGTTAGAATGTATGTTTTAAATACTGTGTCCGTGTGAAACTTTCACACATTTGTATTGCCAGAAGAATTAGATTAGATTGAATTCTGATGTTCCCATCCCTTCCTTGTCCACAGAAAGATCAAATCAAACATCTTTGCTTGCAGACTTCTACAAGTATTTGAGATATAACTTTTTGCTTTCAAGTGGGATTGGGCAATATGGAAAAAACACAATGAAAAAAAAAGCAAACCAGTTGGTACCAATCTATATCACAATTTATTTTTTTTTCTTGCTCTCTGTGTTGACCCTACACTACACGCAGACCTGTTGCCATAGCAACTAATAACACCACTTTATATATCTGGATTCAGCACCAAAGACAATCATTACCCTCACACAGAACAGAACATTCAGTTTGTTACAGTTTTAGTTTGTTACAGTTTTATCCGTTTAGGCTTAATGTGTATTTTGAAATTATTATTACGTGATCGCTGTGGTAGGTTGGCTACCACTGCTATTAGCCAAGCTAACACAGCGGTGGTTGATTAGCTAATTTAAACACCTGCTCTATTGATGATCTGTCAGTTTGTATGTAGGTCACTTTTTTTATTTTTAAGCTGAATCAAAACACCCCTTATGTAACAACACATCTACATGTTGTTTGTCAAAGTCAAGCAAGTACTTTCCTCTCCCTCGCTATTTCTTTTTCATAATTAAAACTTTTTTCTGACCATGTTATCTAGTCATAGTGTAGACAATTCATAGCAAAATACTGCATCCCTTTTTATTTCATATATTTAGCTTACATTTAAGTCTAGCAGGAAACTGAAGTTGGGAACTTGTGTGGTGTATGAAACAGGGAGTCTGCGGTTTAAAATAACATTGAAGCTCATTTAAAAATGTCTTAATAAATTGTGTAGTGTGATATAGCAATATCGGATATTAGATTTTCTTCATGTAGCCCAACACTATTCCAATGTTGCCAATTTAGTGACTTTAGCAACTTACATTTAAGTAAGTTGCTAAAGTTGCTGTTTGTTTCTTTTCAAATTGGTATCGGCTAAAATTGGATCAGCGATCGGCCAGAAAACTGCAGTCGGTGCACCCCTAATAAACAGATCAATTACAAAATCTTTTTTGCATTACATCTGAAATACTGCTAAGAATAAGCAATGAAAAAGAAAACAAAGATATATGAAAAAAAAATCATTATCAACACATTGTCCATGTTTGGAGAAAAAATCTACTTCTTTACATCAGGGGTGCCCAAAGTCTGTCCTCAAGGGCCAGCATCCTGCACAGTTTAGTTCTCTTCCTGGAGGTAGTAGCAACCTTTTCAGCATGTCAATGTTCTTGTTAGGCCTTTTAACGAGCCATCATGTGATCCAGGTGTGTTAAACCAGGGAGAGAACTAAAACATTCAGGATGCCAGCCCTCGAGGACTGACTTCAGGCACCCCTCCTTTTACGTCCTCATTGCAATCTTCAGTAATTTCATAGACAAAATAAATAAATAATTTGCACAGCTTTGTCTTTTTGTGATACTGCTAAGGTTTGTGAAACTGGGCGCATCCAGGTTCCTTATCACCAGAAGTCGCTGTTTTTTTTTTCCTTCCAAGAATGTGAAAAGCACTCAGTCATTTTTACATAATTCAATTGCATCCTTGATCCAGAAATCTTTCACACCAGTCATTGCTGACAAAATTAACAAAATGTTTTAAAGATAAACTTTTAAGTTTAATATAACTTTCTAGTGGTGTAGTGTAACCAAAAATCTGAAATTAAGGAGTACACTTTTGAGAATTCGGTCAAGTGTTTTCTTGCGTATTTAAACTAAACTTTCCTCATTTTCTAATTTTTTTTAAAATTACTACTTGTGATTGGACCTGTTTGGATAATATCTCTTGTTTGTGGATATCTGTAGGACCTGGAACAATATGCTACTAGCTACAGCGGATTAATGCGAATTGAGAGGCTTCAGTTCATTGCTGAGCATTGTCCTCAGCTTCGAGTGGAGGCACTGAAGATGGCCCTCACATTCGTCCAGAGAACTTTCAATGTAGACACATACGAAGAGATCCACCGAAAGCTAACAGAAGCCACAAGGTACAGACGCTGAAATTTGCATTTCAATATTTTTTCTTTTCTTGTTAGATATGAACTGAAACCAAAACTCTGAATCTGACCAAGCATGTATTTAACCAACTGGTGGTAATCTAAATTAGGCTTAATATCAAATGTTTCTGCATGGCTTATAGTGTCAAGTTGAGGAAGAGACTCAAGACAAAGAAATCCCAAAAAAATCTTGATGCCACTTAATATTTGTTTACATTTTGTGAAGAAGGAAGTTGCACTTATGTCATCTTCTGACGACATAAGTGCGACATGAACGATTTTTATGTTGTTTTCTTCAGCAGTTGTTGGTGTAGCACCACTACAAGTTAGTGGGGGAACAGGTTTTTCAGGGGGTTTGGCTCAGTTCATAAAATGCAATGTGACAGTGAATCACATCACCTGAAAATGCAACAAATGTAATTTTGCTCCCTAATTGAACTGATTCTACCAGACTCGAGGTTTCCCCTAGCAAACCTGCTGACAACTTAACATTTTTTGTATTAAAAAATTTTAATTTGACAGGAAATGTAAAAATTATGGATGCTCCAATCAGATCATTTGCTGCCTATTCCGATCACCAATGAGGGCCAATCACTGCCGATCACCTAGATTAGATTAGATTTGCTGTTTGTTTCTTTTTGGGTATAAATGCAACTATGTGATCTGGCAAAACGAAAAAGTTATTTGCCAATAAATTCATCTAATTGAGACAGAAAGTTTTAATACATATGCAAAATCTTTTATTTATATATATATTTTTTAAGTTGCGTGCTGCAGCTTTAAGCAAACGTTCATTGTCATAGTTCAATACCGGGTGGAGCAGAAATGGCGCTAAGTCTGTAAAATATTACATCCTAGTAGTCATAGTAGCGGCCTATCAATGAGAGCAGAATCCTGTATCTTACATCGCCAGTCATCTAGCTTATTTTTCTGATCGTGCTGCTAATATGAGTGAATGTTGTGCGCTACTTTACCTGCTTTCTGACCGCCCCAGATGTCTTTTTTTCCAGGAGTGAGCCTTGATATAGTCATGCTTCGTCAAGTGTTTTTTAAATGTTGCATACTAGATTTGTTGTGTTGATGCATTTTGACATACTTCATCTCTGAGGTAATTTCCCATCGTTACACTCAAACTTTCCCATTCACTCTCAGAGCGTTGAAGTTCCTCACCACTTTGCTGGATTTGTTGCTACCCCGTGAAGGGAACTTCTTGGGGTCACTGACAGTAACAGATCCTATACAGTTTATATTCTCATACACATGTGACAGTAACCTATTGATCACCAAATGATAAATGCACTGATCCCAAGGTACAGTAAAAACAAGAAGAAAGAATCTGACAAGCTCAAACACAGAGCACCAAGAAGCTTTAGCACCAACAGGAAGGCTAACTAAAGGCTTCTAAAAAGCTAACTTCTTAAGTCTGACTGGAAGGAGGAACAGCTCATCCTGCTCTCTCTCGTCCTTACTGAAAACTCTGCCTCTGAATTTATTTTTAAATTTTCGTACTTTCATTTTTACCTTACTTTTCTTTACCTCCAAGTTAAACCAGGGCAAAATGCCTCTGGCTGACCCCAAGGACATGAGCAGTATTTTACAATGACTTCAGTCTATAGACATGAAGATTAATCTGCTGGAGGTGAACTGAAATGTGCTATACAAATAAAATTTGATTGCTTGATAGATTGAAACATTACGAAGAGCTCAGTAAATAAAGATACCAATTCTTCTCTTGTTATTTTAGGGATGTTCAGGGCGTGCCTGACACTGTTCCTGATGGAGGGGTTCTACCTCCACTGGACTCAGCCTGGGCAGAATCCACAAGAAAAAAGGCTCTGCTCAAACTGGAGAAGCTGGATACAGACCTGAAGAACTATAAAGGCAACTCAATCAAAGAGAGCATCAGGTGATTATTGTTATTATAACCTACCTGTATTTAATTAACATGAGCACTGTTTAGAAAAAACAAACAAACTCATGATCAAGTAAACATCTGTCTTGTATCTGAAAAATACAAGACGTCTTCAGCTTTGATTGATCGAAAGTAAATGGTTTGCAGTGCTATGAAGTTTGTTGAATTGTTCTACAATTATGAAAAATAACTTGATAATTTGATCAGCAAGTGCTCAAACTATTTGGAGGGTGGCATTCATGTTAACAAGTTTTATAACAAACTTACCTTTTGTTGGCTGCTTAACAGAGACCACAGTCAGTGTTTGACTCATACATAAATATAGAACCAACTGTAACAGTCTAGCGTTACATCAGAAAAATGAATTGGAATAGCCCCTCATAGGAAGAATGAACAGTGCATCTGGAAAGCCCTTCACTTTTGTCACACTTTATGTTCCAGTCTTATTCCACATTGTATTATTACCCTGTCATGAAATTGTCGAGAAAAGTTTAAGATTCTTACAAATGTATTAAAAATAAAAAATCAAGAAGTTATTTTTATGTTAATATTTAAAACCTTTGCTAAATACCATAGCTCAAATATCTTTAGTCTGTTTTGCCTGTTCTTCTTCCCCAGCCATGTCCAGCTTTCTCAGTGTTCAGTTGAGAGTTCTGAACAAAAGCCTGGAGTGTGGCTTTTTTTTTTCTTTTTTTTAGATTTAAATGTATTTTCAAAATTAAAGCTCAGTTTATCGTCAGTTACTTTAGTCACATGTTTTCCATTACTAATTCTTGATGATTTGTTCTCACATTTTTTCCTTTTCCCATTTCAGAAGAGGCCATGATGATTTGGGAGACCACTACTTGGACTGTGGTGACCTCAGCAATGCTCTGAAATGCTACTCCCGTGCCAGAGACTACTGCACCAGTGCTAAGCATGTTATTAACATGTGTCTGAATGTCATAAAGGTATAACAGAATGGGATTACTACTCACTGCTGCTGCAAAAGCGTTGTAGACAATGTCAAAATAATACAATTCCAAGTTTTGAAATACCAAGAACATAGAGCAAAAACAATGAATTTGAAAAAAAAAACTAGGAAAAAAATCAAACTTCTTCACTGTATCTCATTTATTTACATTTCTGCTTTATTTATTTATTTATTATACATTTGTTTTCAATTATCAGATACAGCCGGCCACCAGGTTTTACTTGTCCTAAGAGTAATTTATTTTAAATCATCTTTTTGATACAGCACTACCAGCAATATGAAAGACTGGTTAAACAGCATCTCTGATGAAACGACTGAAGGTGACATGGTGAAAAATTATGGTCATATTTCTAACATAGGGGGTCTGACATCTCCCCTCCCCCCCCTCCACATGCCAACAGCTTTGAAGCTCATCAGCCTGAGTGTTGTACTCTGGGGCTGGTGTTAAAAGTTCTCCTTCCAGCCAGTTATGCTTCCTTGCCTTTTGTTTCCTCATTTGACCTGGCTGGAGCAGGCAACAGTGCTCGTTGTTTATCCTTACAGACAACTTCCACATTCCACAAAGTTAGATATTTTTTGTATGAATAAACAACTTAGAAACATCTGTCTCCCATCTCTGTTAGAAGCTGCCATTTTGTTGGTTGCTTTCAGTTTTTGAAGCAATCTTCTTTATGTGGACATAATTTTAGCATTACTAGCTAATAATGCATTATAACAAAGCAAAGTCTTTTGTTTTTGCTAGGTGAGTGTTTACCTCCAAAACTGGTCGCATGTGCTGAGCTATGTGAACAAGGCAGAATCCACACCAGAAATTGCAGAGGTAAAGTCAGCTCACATGTTTCTCTTTAGACTTGTGATCACTGTGTTTCTGTTCCTGGGATGTTTTTTTTTTTTTTTTTTTTTTTTTTACGAGATACAAATGCTAAAGCTTTGAGCTAAATGTTTTACCCTGTATCTGATTCTTTGTCAGAAGATGCATTTTGTAACAGAACAAAAAAATGTTTTTCCTGAATTTTATTCATTTTCATGAATGGTAGAAAGCTTCTACCATTGTCAAGTATCCGTATTTATTGATTTGTTTTCTTTTTTGTAGCAAAGAGGGGAGCGAGACAGCCAGAATCAGACAGTCCTAACCAAACTAAAGTGTTCAGCAGGTATTACAGTATTTTATTTATTATCCAACTAAACTTTAGAATTTATTGTTGCCAGTCAGTCATGTACATAGTAAATGTTATTTTTAGCTACAAAAATCCAATGTTTATCTTCTATAATATAAAAAATGCCTATAGTGGGGTTCACGTACCCAATAGTAAAACTGTTTAGATTTTCTTCTTTTAGTCAGAGAAAGTTTCGTTTCATCATAGAAATTTGAATTAAGAACATTTAATACAGAACAGTTAACATTAGTTGTATAAATGTGAAGAATTAGTTAACTTTGCAAATTCATTTTTCTCCAAAGGTTTCTACCAATTTCTGACTTACCATAACTGTATACCCGAATAAATAAAATAAGCTTTTTTGTCACTTCTATACTCATTCAGGTTTTCTTAGTTTTATTATTTATTGACAAATGGACTGGCAGATATGAGACATTGCGACGCCTGATTCCTAAATAACTCCAGAATATCTTCTGCTGTGAGGAATTATATACTAACATCACATAATAACATTCCCTTAGGAGATCACAGATGCATACTCATAGTGAAGTTTATAGGAGTTTATTGACTGGGGCAGTCAGGGTGAATTTTCTGTTACATTTGCCTATTGAAGACTTAGACTTAGACTTAGACTCGTACTTTATTGATCCCTTGGGAAGACTCCCTCAGGAAATTGAAGTTATCAGCAGCTTACAGGCAGAAAAGTGTCACACAGTGCGCAAAATACAAAAGAATACAAGAAATACAAATTAAATACAAAGGTACACACTAAATGTGAGTAGCCAAAACCCTAAAAAAAAGCAGAATTCCAGAACTCATGATTTTTTTTATTGCATTATTTTTTATTTTAAGGACTTGCTGAATTGGCCTCCAGAAAATACAAACCAGCTGCTAAGTGCTTTCTGCAGGCTTCGTTTGACCACTGCGACTGTCCAGAGGTGAGGTGCCTTTTTCAATTTTTGAAGTGCTGTGCTGAAAACCTTCATATTTTACAAGGTTCATTGCTAGAAACAAACACAAATGTGGTTTAATTAAAAAACAATGAAGTATGTCTGACTGTTTGAAAGAGAAACATATGTTGAATTTCACAAATGGGTTTGAGAAGCACAATTATAGACTACAATGTAAATTGAAACCATTTACTTGTATCATTTGACCAAATCTCTGCAAATATATAAATAACTGTTGTAGAATTGCACCCTCAGGGTGGCAGTCCAAACATAGAACTCTCATCCATATTATTTACCCAGAGTTGACCGGTGTTATTTTGATAGCTGCTTTACATTCCATTCTCAGCTGTTGCTGATAGTATATATACAATGGTAAATGAACTTAACGCTGGGTACCATCTCCATACAGACCCTGTTAATGCAGACAGGCATAAACAGGCCTTCCTTTCACAATTACCTTCTTTGTTTTGAGTGTTTGGAAGAGTCTTTCAAAACATCCAACTTCAATTACATAGTTAATGTGAGGTTTCATCTAACTTTATCATCTATTATTATCCCAAAAATTAAGTTTCATGTATTTCCTGACTCAAAAATGGAATGATGCTATTGCATATTGTTACAAAAATGTGCATTAGTATTTACACTAATGGTTAAGCAATTAACAAGCCTTTTTCAGTTCCATTTATTCTGCTGATTCACAACAAATGTTGTCTTAAGGCAGTGCTTCTCAAATAGTGGGGCGGGCCCCCTTTGGGGGGCGCGGTGCGATACTTGGGGGGGCGCGTGTGATCCTGGGGAACAGGCTTTTTTTTGGCCGTACTAGTATAAAGTGTAATTGCGCACAGTAGGCGGCAGTGGCGCTCTCATTGTTACTTCTGTCACGTTTGCGACAGTGCAACATTTTATGACTTACAGGACAACAGGTTTGCCTTGGTTAGCAGTGTTAAGTCAACAAAAAGCTCCAACTGCGTTCTGTCTATGGCCTCCGTTATTCAACAACCCCCAACATGAAAAAGTTTTTCACAGGGATGAAAAGAAAAGCGGAGAGAGACAAAGATAATGAGACAACAGAAAGTCAACCGAAAGCTAAGAAGAGGAAATACGACGAAGCGTATTTAGCGCTTGGCTTCACTGTGACTACAGTTGGAGAAGAGGAAAGACCGCTGTGTTTGCTGTGTCTAAAAATGCTCGCAGCGGACAGCATGAAGCCAAATAAATTAGTGCGTCACTTAAATACGTTACATCCCAATCACGCCGATAAGCCGCTAGAGTTTTTTCAGCGAAAACGTGCTGAATATTGCCAACAGTCATCCCGCTTTGTGAAGGCTATTTCAGTAAACCATCGAGCGCTGCTAGCATCATATAAGGTGGCGTACCAAATTGCGCAGTGCAAAAAGCCCCACACCATAGCAGAGGAGCTGATATTGCTTGCAGCAGTAGACATGGATTTATTTATTTTTAATTTCAGGCATTGATGCACTTAAAATCTTTTCTGTTGCAGACTTAAAACACAATTTAATAAAGTTATTCTTTGTAAGTTTGACCATATGTCTTTCTTTTTGTCTTTAATGTTAATAAGGAAAAAATGTTATGCAGAGATGGATAGTCACGGTGGGGAGTGGGGGGCGCGAATAGTTTTCTTCTTGCTAGGGGGGCGCAACGGAAAATAATTGAGAAGCACTGTCTTAAGGCATTAAAAGAACATCCAATTTCTAAGCAGAAATCTATAGTCAATAAAATCCAAGTTCAAAAGTTGTTTGAGTTTGTCAGCGTCTTCTACCAAATAAAACCCCACAGTTACTTTGACTCATTGATATTCTTACTGCTTGAAGACAATTTTTAAAGTGTGGGAGAATAAAAATTGTCAGAGTATAGATGTTACACTAGTTGTACAATGTGTTCAACAGCTTTCAAAAAGGATTAAGTAAGATGAAGACTAACCCAGATATTGAGTACTTAGTTTAAGCTGATTAAAAATATCTGTTAAATAAAATATTTATCTGGATTGTATTTCAGCTCTTGTCTCCCAGTAATGTAGCTGTATATGGGGGATTGTGCGCTTTGGCCAGTTTTGATAGACAGGAGCTCCAACGTAATGTGATCTCAAGCAGGTAGGGTTTTGTTGATGGATGCCATCTAAATGTTTGTACATCTAAATTTGATGAAAATAATTATTTTTGTCACCAGCTCCTTCAAGCTATTTCTTGAATTAGAACCTCAGATCCGTGATATCATCTTCAAATTCTACGAGTCCAAGTACGCATCCTGTCTCAAACTACTGGATGAAATAAAGGTAAGAACACACACCAATGCTTTAAAATATAACTGAACTGTTTGAGAGTTTTGCAGAACTTGCTTCTAACTTGAGATACATGATTACAGTTTAAACTGAAAGAAAACCAAAACCTCAGTTTCCAGGAAAATCTCAATATCAAACAAGACCAAATCACCCAGTTTACCCAATTCTGTCTTCATACATGTAAACGGGACATTAAGAGAAAAGACAAAATGTTAGAAAAAGTTGCACAATTAGAGATGATTGTGAAACAAACCTCACTCAAGAGGTTCAGAGAGTTTCATAAGTCTTGGACTGAGAGGAGTCAGACTTATATGAACACATTCATATTTAAATTAATTCCCCTAAGTATCATGTTGCATATTGTGTGAATATGTTTGAATTGTGTGTTTTTACATGATCAATTGACATGAGTTTGTCAATCAATCCAGTAGGTTTGGAACCAATTGTCACCACAATTGGTCAGATGCTGACAAAGAAAGCGGCCCTCATCTGGAGGTCTTTTGGGCTCAGGATGTCTGAGTGGGACAGATTACTGCAGCTGAACCGCTGACATTTATTCTTACATTCTTTAACAAAAAGAATTATCCCCTTCAAATTTCCTTTACAAGCCTGTATAAAACTTTTTTTTTCTTGTAATTTAGCATTCATGACATTGTTGGGCTTTAATGTCAATTTCTCTGGGATTCCTCGTAAATAACTTCATGGACCTGATGAATGACTCCTTTAAAATCTTTTGTCTTAATGTTGGTTGATAAGGCAAAAATGCCTCACCAAATGGCTCATGTAACGCATTGAGCTGCACTACTTTTACCATAATGACTGTTTGTTGGAGGTTCACATGGTCCACATGGGTGGAGCCATCTTGTCTTGGCATCATGTCCTTTGCAGCCCTCAATGTATTGATTGTTCCCACTGCATCACAGTCTGAAGGATTTACTTATGTTGCTGGCCACTACAACAGTAGTCAATGGCCTGCTTTGTGTGAGTTTGCAACAGTTTATAAATCCATTACAAATGTGTATTCAAATTACTCCAGCAATAATTGTGGTATTTCTTTCAGGATAACCTGCTGTTGGACATGTACTTGGCTCCTCACATCAAAACCTTGTACAGTCAGATAAGAAATAGAGCCCTAATCCAGGTGAGACATACATCACGTGCATTATCATAGTTGAGTTTTTAGTGTAACTATATTATTTGTTATGTTTAAGTCATTGACATCTATCAGTCGGTCTTGTGGAGAGCCAAAATCCTCAAGCAGAGAAAACAGTGGGGGAATGGTAAGCCTTCCAGAAGTGTCACACCACTGCTCAGTTCACCAAAAACGATTTTGGAGAATCCTAAGAATTTGGTGAAAATATTCTGTGGACTGACACAACATAAGCTGAAGTTTTTGGGGTAATGTTTGTTACATTTGGTGTATAAAAATAAAAAATCTTTGTCACATTGAGCAGTTTGGCCAACACCATGTGACAAAGACCAAGGAAGTGGAGGTGGATCTGAGGATGAATAAAGTATATTCTGTTCTCTTCTATTCTAAAAGTAACACTGCATTTCAGCAAAGAAACATCACACCCTCAGTGTGATGATCTGGGGCTGTTTTACCAACTCCAGGACTTGGACAAGTTGCTGCAATTGATGTAGATGTGAATCCTCAAACACACTTTGGTTATGGCTGAATCTGGACATCCTGTTGTTGCATTTGCTTTTAACTATTTCTTTATGCCAAAAAACCTTCCAGAATGGCCAAATGAAAATTATCCTTTAAAGAATAGTTTCTATTCTGAGAAAACTCTGAGAAACTCTTCTTTCTCAGAAGAGACTGCACTGAAAAGGCTCATTGTCAACCAGTTAGATTTATTGGTCAATTTTATCACTTAAGGTCAGATAGTCTTGGGTAGTATTTTCTCCTCAATAAAATAATTTAAAAACTCCAGTTTTGTATTTGCTCTGGTTATTTGATATTAAAAGTTGTTCTAAAACAACTTTTAGAACTCCATGAAGAATTAAAAACCTGTAAATATTTACCATCATCGTCGCCGACAATGCGTCCAAACGGGCCGGTTCCTAAACAGGTCGCCTCTTTAAGTGCGACCTGAAAAAGTCTGAAAAAAAGTCAAAACAAGAAATGCATTGGAATTCAACTGTTTTTCACTGCACTTTATATGTAATGTAAATTTTTTTTGTGTGTTCAGTATTTCAGTCCTTATGTATCGGCTGACATGACAAAGATGGCGCAGGCTTTCAATACCACAGTGGCAGCTTTGGAAGATGAACTTACTCAGTTGATACTGGAGGGCCTTGTCAACGCACGTATTGACTCCCATAGCAAGGTGAAAATTTGCAGTCAAAACGTATGATTTTGTGATTTTAGGTTCAATTCTGAAAGTCTGCTGGTATTGACAGATTCTGTATGCGAGAGACGTGGATCAGAGGAGCACCACGTTTGAAAAATCTCTCCACATGGGAAAAGAGTTCCAGAGACGGGCAAAAGCGATGATCCTTCGTGCTGCTGTGCTTCGTAACCAGATCCATGTCAAGGTAAAAACATAAACTACAAATCAGATTTTTGCAACTACCTATAAAGCTCTACTTAAATTGTTAAAAAAAAAAATATATATATATATATATATTTATTTATATATATATATATATATATATATATATATATATATATATATATATATGTGTGTAATAAACATTTAGTTTATTCTCACACTGTGTACTCTGGGAGAAATTAACTGTAAATACAGTTTGTTCCAAAAGGGATGATTTTTTTTTTTTTTTTTTTTTGCCTCATGACTAAAGTTTTAAAGTAAATTATTGCAAATTGAACTGACACCAAAAACCAGACTGTGTTTTAAGTATTTTTTTCCCTTTTCAGTCTCCACCCAGAGAAGGGAACCAGGGTGAGCTGACACCAGCCAACAGCCAGACCAGGATGAGCACCAACATGTGAATAGTCTCTGGTTTGGAAGTGCTGGGCTGGTTGTACATAACCAAACACAAGTAGAATTAATTCACAAGTTGTGTTCTCCTAATATGGAAGCTAAAAAAATGATGTGGCATGGAAACTTATTGTGATCACTGTTGAAATCAAACCTGAAGACATCAGCTGTATATTATTACTGAATGAAATTCCTCTGGAAACGCTTGATGTACCACATCATCAGAAACAATGTTTTAAAATAAACCCTATTCAAAGAATTTGTGCCCCATATTGTCTGAAATTTACAGCTTCTAATCATTTGTATTTGAGCCGTTTGTGCTATAAACTGATGTTACACATTGTTGGTTATTAGGCAATAGTCAGCCCCGCCCTAACCCTCACTACTCCTTTGGGCTGACTAGTGACCAGCTCTCCGTCTAACCCAGGGGTGTCAACATCCAGTCCTCGAGGGCCGGTGTCCTGCAACTTTTAGATGTGCCTCTGTTGCACCACCTGAATAGAATAATTAGGTCATTAGCAAGGTTCTGGAGAACAAGGAGGAGGTAATTAAGCCATTTCATTCCAGTGTCTTGTACCTGTGGCACATCTAAAAACTCCAGTCCTTGAGGACTGGAGTTTGAAACCCCTGATAACCGGTCCGGAAAGTCCCTAAAACCTGAGTATTACCCTGCAGAAGGACTGAGAGGAACAATCTGTCTTAAGCTGGTGTCGAGAGATTAGACTAGCTCAGGGGTGTCAAACTCCCCTCTGGCAACTTTGCTAATTACCTAATTATTCTATTCAGGTGGTGCAGCAGAAGCACATCTAAGAGTTGCAGGACACCGGCCTTCGGGACTGGAGTTTGACACTTCTGGTCTAGCTCTAATTACCTACAATCCAGATGTTAAGACCCTATTCAGTTAAAAAGCAATCAGTTGAGTAGCCCTCACAACTGCATAACCCCAATAACCGCTTCTGTTAATGGTAGCCCTCTCTCTAAGAATAACGAGCACTTGTTAATGGCTAGATTAGTTTCAGTGACTTTGAGTCCCAAGGTCATTATTTTATGTCAACTAAAGGAAAGTCCAGAGCCACCACATTTCTAGAACCATGTACATGGATTTTACATTTAGTAGAAGAACCATAACCAATAAAATGACTAAATTAATTTCAATATCCACGAACCTCATTAGAATTTTAATATATATTTATTTGAGCAAGTTTTAAGCAGGAGTAAATGGCAACCAGATTAATCATCAATAATTACAAGTATCTAAGAACAGAAAATAAATTTGAATAAAATCAACATAAACCTCTCCTAACTCCTTTCCCTAAACTGTGCCATCAATTTACTAAGTAAGGCTTTTTGGGGTGCAGGTAACTCATACCCAGATGATAGAGGATCTCGGCAACAGAAGGCATGAATGTCCTTGGACAGAGTCTTGTCTTGGAATAGGAACAAAGCAAAGCTGGTTGTTTTCTTTCAAACGTCCCAAATCTTCATCACTCTTGTGATCATTGTCCGAGCCCCAAGTCCGTTGCAGCAATTCTTGAGATCTTTTGGGTTGAGCGTAGAGCCACAATCAAATCAGGAGCCAGAGCTGTTGGGCATCAGGTCCCATCTCCCTTTCAGCCATGTGAAGGCTTGAGTTCCCTCTGGGTCCAGGGCGAAGCTCCTTGTTGGTCCTTTGGCCTGCTGCTTGCCTGCTCAGTCCGCTGGAGACGAAGAATCACAGCTCTCTGCTTTCTCCATTTATTTATACTCTTTTCCCCTTGCTGTTGTCTATGGGGAACAGGCACATGACTTCTCAAGCATTTGATTACTTCATGTTAGGTCTTTTCCATATTTGGTCAACAGTTGTCCACTTCTGCTTTGCTTGTTATCCCAGGCTTACCGGCTTTTTTCCTGGATTTCCTTATTTAGCATCCAGGCCAGGCATGTCCACGCCCATCCTCAAGACATGTCCAGGCTTGTCTCTGCACCCACAAACTATGCTTTTATTATTTGATTTCAGTCCTTTTCATGTTATATGAACACATAAATCATCAACACAATCACTTCCAATACATTTCTTCAATTATAACTTCTTAATATATATAACTTCTTATAGAATCAATAATCCAGAATTTACTCACTTTATAATCATTATAATCAACATAATACACTTTTCCAAGATCAATAGTAAATCAACATACAAGATTTCTTCAGTTTGTCAGGCTTGTTATGATCTGTTTTCTGTGTGATCCTGGAAAGATTTCACCCCCATATCAGTTTTCATGACATAATTAAATCTATATATGGCTTTAATTAGATATCTGTACATACATCTATACCTATCTAGATCAATATAAAAGGGAACCAAGGTAAGCTGACAAGGATGAGCACATAAAGAGGAACGATCTAGAGTCAATCCACAGCTTCAGTTATTACAACTAAAAACTAGCGATCAGGCCCGAAACCTGGGAGTAGTGGTGGACTCGGACATGAACCTTGCTTGCCATATAAAGACAGAAGGCCAACTTTGTGACTATCACCTGAAGAACATCTCCAGGATTAGAGCACTAATGTCTCAGCCAGATCTAGAGAAACTCATCCATGCGTTTATCTTTAGTCGCATTGATTATTGCAACAGCGTCTTCACAGGCCTGTCCAACAAATCAATCCTCCAGCTGCAGCTGATCCAGAAGCTGCTGCTCCTGTTCTCACTAAAACCAGGAAGATAGAGACATAACAGCAGTTTTAAAGTCCCTCCACTGGCTCCCTGTAGCTCAAAGAATAGATTTTAAAATACTGTTAGTTTATAAATCACTGAACGGTTTAGCACCACAATACATTAAAGATCTGCTGTTGTTGTATCAACCTTCCAGACTCAGGTTCTGGTTCTGGTTCTGCTCTGTATCCCCAGAACCGAGAGGAGAAGCAGCTTTCAGCATCTATGCACCAAAACTTTGGAACAAACTTCCAGAAAACTGTAAAACAGCAGAAACCCTGACTTCCTTTAAATCTCAACTAAAAACACACCTGTTTAGAATTGTATTTGAAATGTAATATGGAACAATGTATTGTTTATTCTATTATGCATGACTTTGTGTTTTTGTGTTTATGGTGTAAAGCACTTTGAAATGCCTTGCTGCTGAAATGTGCTATACAAATAAAATTTGATTAATTGATCCTGGTCTGGATGGATGTGCTGCATATATATAGATAAATGAATAGATATATAATTATTTATTTTGGGCAACTATTAGTAATAAAGATTTACATTATTTTAAGCCCCAAAGTTTCAATATGTCAAGCCATGTCACCTACACTTTTTCAGTGGAGGTGTCAGAATTGTTTGCCTGCCAAGGAGCAGACCAGCAGTTTTTCTTTCACAAGAACAAAAAAGAAATGGGTTGAAAGAGATGAGATTTGTACAATATACTGTATTTATTGTAGTGCTCTCAACACAAGTTATGTGTTTAAAGTCTAACTTGCTAAGTTGTTTTATGTTTGCACCTTTTTGGGATTTGATACCAAAGAAACCCAGGCTAATGTTTGTATACATTTCATTATTCAGGGGCACAATAAGCAGGGAAATTTCTTTCAGAGGATTTTGGGGATTAGCAAAGTTACAGTGAAATGTAACTTTAAATGTGGTTTAAAATGTTTTGTTTTCAAGACCAAAAATTAGTGTTAATGCTCAAACGTGTTTTTCTCAGTAAGCAAACTACTGAGAACCCATAAAAGTCAAACTGAAATTTGAATGTTTCGATATGAGCTTGGTTCAGTGGCACAGATATAATCTCTGGTACATGTTTACAAAAATTAACTCCACTTGATAAAATTCCTCATAAATATATATTTCTTGTAGTGCTCTCAATACAAGTTATGTGTTTAAAGTCTAATTTGCTAAGTTGCTTTATGTTTGCATCTTTTTGGGTTTTGCCATGACCTGGATGGCTGAAAACCAACAAGTAGATCGAATTAATGAAGCTCTGGGAAGTATAAAAAAAACTTAATACTCAAAGCACCAGGGTTTTTATAGAAAAATAGATTTTTTGTTTGTGTGGTTTTTGAGGATCTATGTTGAAGAAATAAAAGCATATATTTCTGTTCTTCCTCCATCTCTCTCTGAAACCAGAGGGTCTAAGCACTACAACTAACTGACAACTCAGTGTGTGGGAGTAGAAAGCAAACTCATTAACATAAGAGTTAGAGCTGAATATAATTGAGATATGTGCTACCTTTGACAAAATAGATAATTCTAGACTTTTCCAAGATTGGGGAGCCGGACAGCCCATGGCCCCCTGGGATTTCCGCCCATGTATACATGTAAGCAGGTATGTCTCAGATTAAATATCTGTAAGAGGGACTTGGCCAAGAATGGCAGAAGCACACAGACTATTCCAAATCAAAACTACTGATATTAAAGTACAATCTGCATAAAATAACTAATCAGATATGGCAATAAGTAAAAAAAAAAAAAAAAAAAAAAAAAAGGTAGCTAGATAGATAAAGCAGTCTTAAACACATGGTGAATAAAGGCTCACAGACCAATGATAGACGTTTCCTAGCCTCAAACGATAGGTCTGAGATAAAAACAACTTCAGTTTCTTTACAAGCTGTTGAATTTTGGGAACACAGATTGAGGTTGTCTCAATATAAATAATCAGGCTTTGTCATTCATTCAATAGGCTGAGAACCGGGAGAAGTAATGGGCTTCATGAAATTATTTAAATTTATGCCTACAATTAAAAATTTTGCTTTAGATTTGAGTTCTTAAATACGCTTTCAATCACACAAATCGGATTGAATAACATCAAAAGCTGCTTTATGCTTCTCAAAGCATTTTCAAAGGTATTGGCAGCACAATACGAGTATCATCAGTATAAAAATGAAAATGAGCATATGAGAAATTGTTAATATACTATATATTGTGAAAGCATGGAGCAGGATGCAGAATAGAACCTTGTGGAACACCTTTGGATACTTTGTTGAGTAGGTCAGTATGTGCAAGTGGAAGGTTGTTTTAAATTTTTTTTTTTTTTACCCATCAGTAAAGTCTAGCCGATCAATTGATCGGCTAGACTCCAATGTCAGAAAGCCTTTTCAGAAATATTTTATGATACATCTAAGGCTTTTTATGAATCAAAGAATGTTCCAGAGTTGTTTTTTTTTATCTACAAAGCCAATTAAAATCACTTAATGCTCATCGAGCATTAAGTGCTCGATGAGTTTATCTTTAGTCGCATTGATTATTGCAACATTATTTAAGTGACTGAGTCACTTAAAATACTGTTTCAGCCTTTAACTGAAGACTCAAGTAACTTGCCATATTTTGAAAAATTATACTTCAAGTTATGTTTATCCTTACCTCATCAAGAACCAGCTACAAAAAAACAGAACAGATAAGATTATAGTATTGTTTATTTTGGAATAATAATAATAAAAAACAACCCAAAACCACACAAGTAGAGATTTTCCAGTTTTTTTGCAGAATTTTAACTTTGGTAAAAGCTGCAACAGCTAAGAGCAAATGTGTTACAAAGCATTCTAATGTTTAAGTTAATTCAAGCAAAAGGACTAATGAGGCTTGAATATATACAACGCAACCCAGATCACCACAAAAATATCACAATTCCACAACCAAATGAAATAAAATAGAACACACGTCACCCTTTATATATACTTGCAGGAAGAAGAGAATAAATAGTGCAGCTCAGCAGATTCTGCTGTAGCGTAACTATCCTGCCCTATATATGTTGACCTTGAAAATAAAATGTGTTCTCTATGGTTTTAAGATCAGACACAAAGATAGACAAGTTTAGTGAAAACAATGCTCCTGTACAGACTGTTCAAAAAAAAATTGGTTAATTGGTTTCATTGTTGCATCTCCCCTCTTAAGTTTTATACAAAAGATTAATTCATGTTTCTATAAACAGTCGTACTATCCTGATTCTAGGGAACACACAGTCTTCGTTTGTCTGCAGAGAATCACAGTGATGTCCCAAGGGATTTATTTATTTCATGAAATAAATCCAGTGAGACACATGTCCCAGGGGATTTCAGCCAGCTTCACAAGTCTACCACAAGGCTAGATTTTTACTCTTCGAAAAACCTGGATCTTGGCGAATCTTCCAGTAAGTTCCATTATATAGCCACACCTCTCTGCCAGCCTCATCAAGCACTTTTCTGGAAAACAAAACCACAAACTTGTCAGGGAATTTTAATAATCTTAACTATAATGAATTCCCAAAATGAACATTGTATTAAAATCTGATCTGAAGTTTTTTTTTTTCCTTTTATGTCAAGCTGTTGACATGATGTTTTCTACATGAAGCAACTCTCTTAACATCTATGGGTAAATATTCACATCAAGAAAGTATTGACTTTTTTTTTTTTTTAAAATGGGGCTACTTCAAATTCTTACTACTTTTATTCCTGGGTCTTGGTTATTTATTTATTTATTTATTTGAACAGCTTTTAAAACAACCCAATTGGAATTTGTAAAAACTTTTAAATGAATGATTTTGTCTCCCTTTCTTGAGCACAAAACACCTATAACACACCTTAGCATTGTACAATATGGAAAATTGTACAATGCTACAATTGTAATTGACAGTTCTCTGTCAATTATTTGAATTTCTTTCAAATAATTCCTCTATTATTATTATTATCATCATTGTCACAGTTCTGATTACAGACACTCTCAGTGAGCGGCAGTTGGAGACATCCTCAAAGGAAGCGGATCCACATGGAAAACCATTTGGACCAACCCATTGATATAATCTGCATCAGAGGAAGGCCTCTGTGGGTTTCCACAACCCACAGAAAAAGACAAAGATTCAGTTTGCTTTAGGAGAGCATTGGTTTTTAAGATTGTATGTTGAAACTTTAGATTTTGAAACTGATTAAAATCTAGTTACAACCTGCCAGCTGAAACGGGTACTTGCCCATTTCCCCATCCTAAACTCTTCAGTCTTCCACGTTACAGGTTTGGACTGAACTCTGATGTCTAAATTGCATGTGTTTATTTTTCTCTGTTTCATTGCAATTCTTTGGTACTAACTCATTAATCAACAAACTAAGCTTAAATGATTAGACATTAGAATTTTTGTTTCGAACCTGAAGAACCTAGGGATGTGCTCCTCTCCTCTCTTGGCCATTTCCTTCCTCCTCTCCCTTTGCTTTTCTTCCACCTGATCTTTCTTTTTATCCGCCTCAGCCACTTTCCCCTCCTCCAAGAGCCTACATGACAATGAGTGGAATGGAGGTTGTCAAACTGCAGAAAATAACTTCAATATATGTTTAAAATGAAATATAAAAATTGCTCGTTACCTCTGGTCTGGGCGGAAGCGTGTGTCTGTAGGGGGGAGGATGATTTCCAAGTCTGCATTCATTTCATTTAGTTCTCTGGCATAGCGTGAGAAACCATAGTACTGCAAGTGGTCATCAGGCTGTACATCTGGACAAAAATAGACCATTGTAGACTGTAAGAATGAACCAATTTTGATAAAACAAAATGTGTTCAGTTCAATCTTTCTTGAAAGTAGAAGGAGGTTAAAGTTATCTAAAAATTTCTTTATAGCTCTAATAGTACTTTAACCACATCTTCAGTGCAAACACTTGGCTCTCACTTGGTTTCCAGATGCATGTTGGTGTGGCCATAGTGTCACAGAAAATGCCTTCATGCCAGAAGCCTCCAAAACGATGAACCACCTCTCCAGCTCGGTCCAAAACAACTCCCTGGATCTCATTCTTACTGCTCTCTGAGCTCCAATACCGAGACTAAAGGAAAAAGAAAGAGAAATAAGTAAGTCACAGCTACAGTCAGTTACAGGAAACAGAAATGTGCATGCATACATGACAACATCTTGCCTTGACAAAGGTAATCTTGCAGGTGCACTCATCACTCTTTGTGTTTCTGATGACCACCTCCCCATAATGCTCCAACCAGCGCTGTTGGCTCAGTACATTGTGGATGCAGGTGACGGCCTTATTCCACTCGTAGTGATCCCCAAACCTACGTGCATTTAATTTGGTTGTTACTGACATTCCTACAACATTTTTGACAACATGTACATGTAAAATGTGCATCTAATACTAAGATGCTGCACAGTGAATCCATTAGGTTTGAAAGTGCAGGCAGCTTTAATCAAAGTTTCAGACTCCCTCATGTCTTCCTCCTTATCTGCCAAGTCAAACATTTTCATCATATGTGCTCAGACTTGAGCCAAGATTTTATCATCACCGTTTTTTTGGAGCTATAATGAGGTCAGCCATCTTCAGCTGGGGGTCTGTACCCCGCCACCCCCATCCACATACACTGCCAGTCACACACGTTTTCCTCGTGTTGTGATGAGACCTTTTGTGCCTTTCTGAAAAGCCTTCAAGTAAACCTCACACAGCAGTAGCCAGAATTTAGCAAATTCTGGTCATTCAAAAAAAAATAAAATAAAATAATAATAATAACCTGATGCAGTGTTAATAAAGCTTTGTTAAAAGAAATCTAAAATACTACTAATGATATTCGACCCATACGTATGTAGGTTTCCATACCAAGAGTATGGAAACCTACTCTTGCCTCTGCTAGATGACGCCCTTCTTGTCTGCTCACCACTAATATTTGACAAACTTTAGTTTGTCAAATATCTGATTGGCTGTAACTCACTTTGGGAGCGTAACGTTGACCAGACCAGAGGAGATTATCTCCACCGACTTTCCCCAAAACTTGTATTTCCATCTCTGATCTATGAACAGACATAAAAAAAAGAATGTTTGCTTACTTAATATGTCAAGTATATTTATCACACAATAAATACACCTACCTTGCCAGAAAGTGAAATTTTCTGACTCTGCATGACATGCCGAGATTGGTGGATGATGGCTAACCTAACAAAATATAAAAAAAGAAAAAAAAAGGAAGCATTTTAATAATTTCTTAAAGAGACAATAAGTCAGTTATTACTTTACTTAAATATAATTTTATATTTGTAGTTTGAAATTGTTTTCAACTAAGAAGTTTGTTTCTGATTGAAAGTGAAACACACAAAAATACACTTTGAAAATACGTTGTGCTGTGTTTTGGAAATCTTTATGCCATTTAAAATAAAACATTTTCTACAGATATTTGTTCTGTAAGAATTGAGGCTTGTTTTGCTTATAATTTACCAAACATTCAAAAGTAAGCAAAATAAGTCCCTTTTTAAAATCTCAGACAAAATGACCTGCTCCTGCAGTTTCAGATTTGAACAAACCTGTCTGCAAAAGAAACAAAAGCCCTAGAAACCAAAACCTCATGTTTACTTGAGAAAAAAATCATATAAGGGGAACATTAGTCTGATTATTACTTGTTCACTGATGTAGTAGAATCCCCTGTCTTCCCTGTGATTCTCATAGGTTTCTCCAAGAACGGGGTTGAATGGTTTGTAGCGATTTCTCCAAGATGCCCAGGCATACCCAGAAATGGAAAACGCTGCCACATACACCTAGAAACATTTAGAGTCATTAATCATCAATTGGCTATCGTTTACTTTCATGAATCAAAGAAAACTCACCATTCTTTGATATGGGTCATCAGTATTATTGGCAATGTCCAGCAGCTCAGAGTACTCTAGCTCTTCACTAAGTCTTTGAAGCAAGGACAGCGGCTCATTAAGAGCCACTGGCATTGACACTCTGGACAGATCCTTGCCAATGTTATTGTACAGGATGGTCATAATGCCAATGTGACTGTTGTCTGCGCAGGGGGAAGGGAGAGTGGTGCGACGCCCTGGAATGTTGGAAGACAGGAATGGCAGGGAGGCAGCAACTTACAAAGGGCTACTCAAAACAAAAAATGTAATTGGAAAAAAAAAGTTCAGTTACATTGACAAATTGTTGGACTTCCAGTCATGGTATTAAAATTAACAGCCGAATGGATGCAACAAGTTAAACTTTCTCATGATGTTACTGCTTTTGCTGTAAAATAAAAGTACCATTTTTATTATTTCCAATTGTTCAGAACGATTTAGTAGTTCATATGAAACGATGCTTGCTGCATTTTGTTGTCTACAGCAACATCCACATAGGTCTTGGGAAGTTCTACAAATTTCATACCTCTATAATAAAGTCAGCCAATTGAGGACAATGTTTTGAAATAGCTGGGGGATTTGTGGAGTTATTTCTAATGGAACAAAACTAATTTTATGCAAGATTGAGCCACATTTGGGGAGGTTTCATTCATACTTAGACTTCCAAAAAGTTACTTCATTTTTAGAGAAAATACATTTTCAAAGTTTACAATAGATCTTCTAATTACTTTTGTTGCTAGGGATGAACTGTGATATAAAAATACAGACCGAATTTCAGGTAAAATTTTACTTTGATCTGAAATTAAAAGTAAAATTCGAAAATGTTAAATTTATCCAATGAACAAGTTATTTGTACCAAATGACCAACAAGCTAACAAACTGTTTAAGTAGTGGCAGAGTAACCAATACAATTAAAGGTATGTACATTTTTGCACCATCAACTGACAAGTAAAAATATTTTGTAACAATTGGAATTACCTGAATGCTGGCCTTTTACAGTACATGTGCAAAGATTTCTGTATCCACATTAGACTCAGTTTGTCATTTGCATGCTCTAAGTGTACTTCTGATTTGAAATTACAATTACTGCGTAGCTAACATTTTTTTCTTTGGCAGAAACAAAGAATTTAACTGTACTTCATATCTCCAAAATAGAGAATTTTCTGTAAGATAAGGTAATTTTATCTATCGATGACATTCAAATGTCCATATTGAAAGTGCTGTGAGCACACATTTCAGTTTAGCAAAACCTCAGATTAAAACCCGTTTTCTATTTGTCACAAACACCTCACTATTTTGTATTTCATTTAAATTTTTGGTTGAAAATTTTAAAGTATTTTAAGCATTTGGATATGTCTACTGTTAAGATCATTTTTCAGACCTCTCAGTTTTTCTTGGTCAAAAACCACAAAAATATGGAGTTCTAAATCATGGCCATATAGTGGCATGGAAAGGTGGTGTGATTTCCTATGGATTGCAAGTTTGTCTCTCGAGTATTTCAGAAATAAATCAAAGCATCAGTCAAAGACAAATCAAGTAAACACAAGAAACGTTTTTAAATGAATTGCTATTTTTTAAAAGGAGAAAAAAAACTAAGTCAAGCCTCCTTTACCCAATGTGGAAAGACAACTGCAGAAAGTCAAAATTTGTTTGGACCTTCTAAGGCAGAGACCAAAACAAGATCAGACAGTCTTAAACACCATAAAATGCAAAAAGTAATGGAAAAAGTTCATTTCAAAACCAAAACTCCTTTTTGTTTAACTAATTGTCAAGTAAGTAAAGTAAGCTTTAAGTTATTAAATGCTGTCATACATTGACACATTGTCTAAATCGGTTTACAATGCACAATCATGGTATGATTTAAAAAGAAAAAAAAAATCAGTAAGAGTAAGCTAATGAAGATTTGTCTTTAAAAAAAAATCTATATTTGATGAACAAAAACAATGCATAGTATCATTTAAAAAATGTTTATAAACACACATTTACTGGAAATAAATCAGGCATTTTAATATTTGTCTGAACAGACATCCAAATTGCCTCATAGAGGAGAAATTAATAAAATATCAATATCTGTGGGATTTCCTACAATCGTGAACAAGAGACAGAAAAAGCTGAAAACAGTCAAGAATCCTTGTTGCATATGGACAAGAGATGGACATGGATTATGACCATTAAACTTTGATGGTAAGAGTGAATTTATGTTTTTGGCTCGATAAAACAAGCTTCATTTTCCCTCTTCATCTGCTGCTGGCTCAGTGAATTTTTTTCTATAACAATAACATTGATAAACTTGGAAAGAGCAAAGTTTGTGACTTAAAAGATTACGTGTGGCTAAATCAGTATTGCTGTGTGTTTTTTCAGGTATGCAGATTTAGCATACATTTTCATTATTTGTTTGTTTTTTTCTTTGAAACTGAACTGATTTTGGAGGGTATTGTCCTGGTTCCAGCAATGCTCATGTATTTGAACACTAAAGCCTAAGTATTTGAACACTGATTATTTTTGCCCAAAGATTGATGTTAGTAAATTAGGCACTGCTACTCACTTTTCCTTATGTGCACTATAAATGCCTAGGAAAACTAGATGTCATTCCACTCATTTTGTAAGTTAACATTGTTAATCCTGATGGTTGGAAAAAATTAAAGAGTTGCTCTGCATATTTTCCCCTCCTTTCCTTTCTTCAAATTCTGCATGTTTTTAAAAGAAAATCTAATAGTTCTGTGGTCAGGTCTTGAATCACCAAAACTGGACCACAAATTAATAGATGTACTCTTAAATGATTGGAACAATTGCCATTGGGTGTGATAAGCATTCACCTACAACAAGATTTCAGGGTCATTAGCAATCATCATATTGTATTTTTTTCTGAGATGGTGGAATACAACTGCGCTCTGATGTCACTTTTAATTTGCATTCAATTTGTTGTTTGTATATGGGTGAAGATAAAAGGGAGACAAGTTTTGAATCTTGAACTGGCTTAACCCAATGTCTCGAGGCCTACCAAGATGGAAGTGTAACAATCCTATACAGAGACCAGAATAAAATGGGTTCAGACCTGTCTACAGCTCTCCATCCCTGCATAACATAGCTGAGGTTAATCACCCCTAGCCACTGATCACTGCCACACATCTTAATAAAGATGGTCCTCCAAAGTTAGACATTGTGCTGAGAACCACAGAAATTTTTAATAAATGAGAGAAAGTAATTCAAATCTATTAGTCTAAAAAGGTCTGCCAAGCTGTTTCTAAACACTTTGGCACTCCAGCAAACCTCAGTCAGAACCATTACTCACAATCAGCAAAAAGATGGGACAGTGGTGAACCTCCCCAGAAGGCTGGGCAACCAAACCTACACCAAGAGCTTAGCATCGCCTCATCCAAGAGGTGACAAAACTCCCAACAACAACATTTAAGGAATTGCTGGCCTCATTTGTCTCAGTTAAGGTCAGAGTTCATGCAGAAAGAGACTGGGCAAAAATTGCCTGCATCGTAGAGTTCAAAGATGAAAACTACTGTTGAACAACCCAGTCAACCCAGTCAACCCTAACCCTAACCCTAACCCTAACCCCCTAACCCTTACCCTAACCCTAAAAAAACCTGAAGGTTTGTTTAAATTTTACCAGAACATCTTTATAATCCACCAAGACATTTGGGGAAACAGTCTGTGAAATGACAATTCTGAATTCTTTGGAATGTGTGTCTCCTTACATCTGGTGTAAAAGTAACATTGTATTCCAGAGGAACATCATAACAACAGTAAAATATGGCAGTGGTAGAGTGATGGCCTGGGTCTATTTTGCTGCTTCAGGACCTGGAAGACTTGTGATGAACAAACAACCTAAGAGTCTACAGCCATCCAGCCTTTTGATTCTGATCTTGGGTTGAAATGTTCGGCATAAGGACAATGATTCAAAACAACCAGCAGGTCCACATCTAAATCACTGAAGGGGAAAAAAAAAACAAAAAAAACACTAGTGGCTTAATCAAAGTCCCTATATGAACTCGTGATGCTGTACCATGACCTTAAAGAAAGAAAGAAAACAAAAAGAAGCCTTTTGTGCTAGAAAACCCTTCAATGACGTATTACAGTAATTCTGCAAAATTGCTCAACAGCTGGAAGAGACAAAAGCTTGATTACAGTTGTTGCTGGTAAAGTTGGACCAACCAGTTCTTAGGTTTACGGGGAATTAATTTTCCCCCCACAGGAGGTTTTGGGGTGTTTTTCCTTCCATTAAAAGCTTTATTCAAAATCTGCACTTTGTATTTACTTGTGTTCTTTTTGACTAATATTTGAATGAATTTGATGTTCTGAAAACATTGACATATGACAAATATGCAAAAGAAATGTTGGAAACCAGAAAGGGGACAAACACTTTCACACCACATCGGGAATCCTCTGCAGCTCGTCAGCAATGAAGCATTAAGCAAACTTTTACCATTTATTTAATATAAAGAAAAATTTTAATATGATATAATATTTTCATATTAAAATTTTAATATCGATTACAGCATATTGTAGGTATTGGTGACGCTGTTCTTAATTGGTTCAGGTCCTACCTGGAGGACAGAACATTTTCAGTAAATATTAGAGACCCTGAATCATCTACTGCTTCAATGCCATATGGTGTACCACAGGACTCAATTCTGGGCCCACTGCTTTTTTGTCTTTATTTACTGCCTCTGGGTTCTATCCTCAGGAAACATGGGATTTCATTTCATTGTTATGTTGATGATTGCCAGATTTATTTGCCCCTGAAGCAGAAAGATATCCAGTCAATCAAACATCTCCTGGCATGTCAAAGTGATATTAAAGCTTGGTTGGCTTTGAACTTTTTAAATTTTAACGAAAAGAAAACAGAGGTGATGGTCTTCGGACCCAGTGGCTCCTGTGAGTCCTCCTCTGTTGACCTGGGACCCTTGGAGGTGTATTTTAAACCTGTTATTACAGATCTTGGTTTTAAGGTGGACAGTGATTTCAAATTGGACAGCCAAATTAGAGCTGTGGTTAAGTCCAGTTTTTATCACTTAAGGCGATTGGCATCAGTAAAATCTTTTCTTTCCAGGCAGCATTTTGAAACAGTGATCCACGCTTTTATTTCGACTTGACTGGATTATTGTAACTCTCTATATCTGGGAGTCAGTCAGTCACTGCTCTCACGTCTGCAACTGCTTCAGAATGCGGCTGCACGACTTTTGACAGGAACTCGAAAGAGAGAGCATGTAACCCTGTCTTGGCTTCACTTCACTGGCTGCCTGTTTATTTTACGATCGGTTTTAAAATTCCTATGTTTGTTTTTAAATCGCTGTACCATCTTGCCCCGGCTTACCTCACATCTTCCTGTGGTAGCTTCTTCACCCTGACATACCTTATCGATCTCTCAGGTCTGTAGATCAGTTGCTCTTGGAGGAACCGAGATCTAGAAGGAAGCTCAGAGGGGACAGAGCTTTCTCTGTCGGGGTCCTAAGTTATGGAATGACCTGCAGGTCCGAGGCCCCTTCACTGTCCACTTTTAAAGCTCGTCTTGAAACCCATCTATTTTACTTGGCTTTCAACTCCAGTGAGATCTAGTTTTACATTGTATGTTTGTTTGTTTTAAACTGTAAGAGTTTAAAGCTGTTTATTTATTTTATGTACAGCACTTTGTATCAGCTGTGGTTGTTTTAAAGTGCTTTATAAATAAAGTTGGTTTGGTAAAAAGTGAGTCAAACTGTTGTTGCATCCATATCTTGTGATAAAATAAGAATTGTGACAATTGCAGATTTTCCTGTCTTACATTGGAATTGCTGAAAACTTTGTATAAAGTTCCTTTACAACATTTAGGTCTTGGTTTCATATTTTGTGGATCTACATCATGAGCAATCTGTAACCATGGCAACAGAAGTCATCCCATTACCTGTATCTTTGGGTGCCAGAATGGGTTTGTCAGTTGCTGTCTTTAGACTTTCTTTGTAGTTCAGAGTGGCAGCAGCTACAAAGAGGAGAAAAAAAATTAAAGGGAGGGAATGTTATACTGCGGTTCTGTTACCATCTATATCTGGGAGTCATTAAGTTATAGATTAGCCATAGATGGTACTAGCATTTGTTTGAGAAGGCAGTGGGGGGATATAAATAAACTTACAGTGACCTTCTTCAGGCTCAGAGTTGCTAGTAGTAGTGATGTCACTCAATCCTGACTCATCTGATGCCTCTGCCTCTGAGGAGGTCTCGCACATTATCACCTCACTGGCATCAAAATACTCTGCTGTAGATTCTGCCACTGAGGGAGCACGACGACTGTGACGAGCCATAGATGGTGTCCTCTGCAGGAAAGAGCACAGGTCACCAGATTTATTTTCAACTATAATTTTGATTCAATGAAAACTATGATTCTTATGAACAAAATTAAATCATGATGCAGCTTGACTCGACATTAAGTGGATGCTGTGGTTAAAACAAGTGCTGTGGTGGGAGGGAACTAGGAGGATTAGATTTCTGCAATCAGGTTCTTGTGAAATGCAATTCACACAAAGAAAGACAAAAAAAAATCTAACTTGCTTTTTATTTTTCCTAAAGTAAATAAAAACACACAAAACAATGGGCTCAGTGTTTCATACACAGATCCTTTACTTAGCTATAGTGATTGATGTGAATCAAATATGTTGCAATTCAAGCTACATATACAGTGCAAACCATATTGTACAGTTTGTACTGTACAGTACAAACCTGATCTGTGCAGAAGTCTCAGATATAAATATCTCAGATATATATATATATATATATATATATATATATATATATATATATATATATATATATATATATATAATTCCCTTCTCACCCACCGCGGGGTGGTTCTTATCCTCTGAGCTCGGGTCCTCTACCAATAGCAGGCATAGAGGACAGTTACAAGTACCTAGGTATACCACAAGCAAATGGCAACCTCGATGAGGCCACAAGGAAAAGAGCCACAGCTAAATACCTCCAACGAATAAGGAAAGTTCTGAGAAGCCAGCTCAATGGCAAGAACAAAATCAGTGCGATAAACAGCTATGCCTTAATGACAGACAAATTCTTGGAAATTTGACAAGTTCTCAGTCAAATTTCCAAGAAATAGTGGATCAAACTATTTCACTATGTGAAATTAATTTATACACCAGTTTCACTTTCTGAAATGACTAATTCAATTTTTTTACAATATTCAAGTTGTGAAAAAAAAATCCAATTTCCTCCAAATCTTTCATCATTCCCATCAGTTTTCATGCTGCTTTATTGCATTTGTACTAGCTCTATAAAGTTTTCACATACATCTAAATTTATAGGAATGTGTGCAGCAATATCTTCCGGGAAAGAAGTATACCCATTTCTTTCACAGCAAAGATTTTTGCGATAAAGAGTAGAAGCAAATCCAAAATTGAAGATTAACCAAATAGAGTACAAACCTGATCTGTACAGACAGTGCAGAAGGAATCTTCAGTAGAGCCAGAGGACAGTGAATGAGACTGCATGTCAAGCTGCACATGCATATAGACTTAAAGTCATGAAGGCATAGCACCCACACAGGCAGAAAAATGTCAAGAAAACACAAAAGAAACAATAACTAAATATACTCTAAAAGAGCCTCAGCAGTGGGTGTTAATTTGGAAGTCAGTTATACCAAAGCAAGCAAAAAGCCATGGAAGAGCACACCCTGCCAAATCACAGATTTCACAAAACAGGACTGAGTGAGGGGGACAGTTTTGAATGTAAACTGTACAAAACCTAATCAGTTATACTTCCTTGTATTCAACTTGGGTACATTGCAGGTACCTCATTTTGATTTTAAAACCAGATAAAAGCTAGGTTTTTTTCGTCCCTCGACATGTCAAATCAGAACTAAAATGATATGCTTTTCCCCGACTGCATATACACAGATAAGGTAAACATAGTCACAGCAACAAAGAATGAAAGGTTCCAACATGCAGCAGCATGTACATGAAAAATGGGGGCAGTCCATTTCAATGTCACAGTCATTTCTGTCAATTTTTCTCTTCCCTTTCCTTGAACAAAGGGAGAGGTGTGTTTCTGCCTAGAAACAGCACAAACCTGTTGAACCGTTTCACACAGAACCTCCCAGAGACGAGGAGGGCTTGGCTTCCTTTGTGTCTTTAGGGTTGATCCTGTGTGACTGTCAGAAGCAGTACAACTGAAACTATGTATATTTAAAGATGGACAAAATAATTTCAGTTGTACTGCTTATGATGGCCACACAGTAAAAATATCGACCCCAAGACACAACGGAAGCCAATATACACACTATATACACACTTTTTTTTGTTTCCATGTTTGACAGTTTTACAGCATGCATTGCTCTGCGTTTGTGTGCACCCGTTACCTCAGTCAATGTGGTGCACAGTGTCGCCAGCTGCTGAGAAGTGTCCTGCCTCAGGTCAGGACTAGTCCAAGCCTGTCTCAGTCTCTCCCTTTCCAAGGTCAAAACCTCATGAATGGACTTCAGAGAACCATATACTACAATAAAACATTCACAAGATTTTAATCACACTAGCCTTTTTCAGTAAAGTATTAATATGAAAACAATATGCATGTATGTGTTGAAAATCCATGTCTGTTATGTGAATAAGAAGTCCAAACGAAAATCCATGCTATGTGACATAGGTTAGGTAAAAGCTCTTACCCCTCTGAGAAAGCATACAAATGTCTTGATGGAGCTTCTTTGCCTCAGGTGAGGTTACTTGAGGGTTTGACAGCTGTGAGTAAACATAGTCAGGTATGGACTGGACTGATGCAGCCATGTTGGAATTGTTTGTACTCAGATGGCTTGATGTGAACTAGGAAAAGTCAAAAGAAGAAGATCACACCAAGTTCTGTTTTTTTTTTCTTGTTTTTTTTTTGCATTATAACAATTGAACTAAAAAACGAAATTTTAACCAATTTGATCACTACAAAGCAACAACGCTGATTTAAAAGGCCTGTAAAGCATTGCTAATGTGTACAGATTTTAGCTCTTCTTTTTGAAGAGAGGCAAGACAGTTGATCTTGATAACATAACCATTTGACTGGGTTGTTCAACAAGCTATTAAGTGAGAAGATGCCTTGGGAGTGGCATCCCAGATAAAAGCTAGGTTTTTTCGTCCCTCGACATGTCAAATCAGAACTAAAATGATATGCTTTTCCCTGACTGCATATACACGGATAAGGTAAACATAGTCACAGCAACAAAGAATGAAAGGTTCCAAGAGCAGCAGCATGTACATGAAAAATGGGGGCAGTCCATTTTAATGTCAGTCATTTCTGTCAATTTTTCTCTTCCCTTTCCTGTGGAAACTACAGAGAAATAAAGCTGATCGAGTCGGAAAATGAAGCTTAGCATTCACTTTTCCAGTACTTGAAAAGTACTGGAAAAAAGTACTGATTGGCGTTTTCTTGTGTTTGTAACAAAACCCTGAGAGAAATAAAGCTTTATTAACTAATTAAACACTACTAAACACTGCTCTAGTAGTGTTTAATTAGCAGCAGGGTTTAAATGGCTCTGGCGTCCGTTTGGGTCGGAAACGGACTCTGGAAAAGTGTAAGCAAACACATGGATAATCAATTAGTTTGTACACCCTCTGTAGCCGCACAGAAAAACATCTCGACTGTGATACACCATTACATGCATGTGATATATAATGGAACACTGTTTGATGCAAATAAAACATTTTCTCTTTAAAGAAAAACTCCTTCACTTGTCTTGGAAAGACAAAACACTTGTCTTTCCAGCAGCCATTGTGCAGCACATAGTAAAACCAACTGATTAAAACTGCCCGAGCTCCTCTTGGGTGGCTCAGAGAGTAGGTGGGCTTGACTGTGGTTGCTATGGCTAACAGAACAGCACCACCCAAATAATCTAACAATTGGAAGGTTTTAGAAATGGCTCATTTTATAGACACCAAAAAGAACAAAGAATGAATCTATTACAATGGGAGAAAAAATCTAAATATATTGGTTCTGAAAAGGTCTCCTGTAGCATGATCCCTCCTTGCAGATAGCATGCATTGTTACAAGTCTTACCATTCCACCCATGGCTTCAACACGGGATAAAGTTCTTGAGTGACCCACCTTCCCTGACTTCTTCTTGGGTTTTTCTAGAAAGAGATTCTTGAAACAAACAAAAAAGTACAAATCATTTCTTTTACTTAAAAATATTGAATCTACAAAAAATATATATACTTATAGTACCTACTATTACATAAAAGTAGATTTAGGGTAATTCACCCAAAAGTCAATTTGAAGATTAATTCAGCTTCAATTTCACGTTGCACAAAACGATGTCTATAGGGTGAAATAGATGTTTTATTGTCTATTTTCTGAAGACTCTGAAGTAAAAGACTAGCAATTTTGAAAAATAGTTTTGCATTATTCGTTTAATTTGGCCAAAAGCTTTACCAATTAAGGAAATTATTTTAAACAGATGCATAACTTGCTTATATAGCATATTTCTTAGAAGCTTTTCTATTTGGGTTTTGAATATCAATTGCAAGCGATATGATTTCTGTACAATGAAAAGTTTCAATCTTATCTCAGTTTCTGTAGCGATTGGAATGTACACACGTACATAATCCTGGGTTTGCTCAAAGGAAGATGAGCGATACCAGACTCAGAAAGGCAGATGACCTGAAGGCAGCCATCAAAGCAATCTGAGCCTCCTTTACAACCACAGGCTGCTGGCCTCTGTGCCACGATGCTTTGATGCAATAATTTATGCAAGAGGAGGCTCACTGAGTATTAAGTGAATAGAAATGTACAGAACTTTTCAGAAGCCTGATGTTTGTGGCATTTTAATTTTCAGAGAAACAACATTTAAGTTATCTTTACCTGTACAGCAAAAATTGCAAAAAAAAATAAGTTTGAAATATTTTAATATATTTGAACCTCTATAAAATGACTTTCAGAGATTACAGTGCCAAGAAATATTGCACTTTTATTCAATATTCTAATTTTTCCAAGATGTATTGGCACACAGCATTTTTCCAGTGTAAAAAAAAAAAAAAAAAAAAAAAAAAAAAAAATCACACCAAGTGACAAGTTGTGTTCAGGGTAGTTACCTGCATGCTGATGCGCATCTCAAGGTCAGTATTTGTGATTGGGACACTTCCTTCTAGCCAGTGAAGTCTCTGTATGAGTTGAACCAGTTCTGTCAGCTCTGCTTGGCTCCGAGCCAGGTCTGGTTACAGAGAGTGGAGTATGAAAGGTAAAAGATTAAAGTAACCAGTACAAGAATAAAGCCACGTTATATCCACACCTTCATCTTAATGAACAACTTTTTACCATTGGAAGTTGCATCAATGTTGTGGGTCTGCTGCAGCCAAGCAGACACTTTATTGGTTGCCCCCGGATACGAGGCAGGAGGAGCAGTACTTATGATCTCAGGACTGTCCAGTGATGTTGAACTGGGGTAGCAAGGAGGCTGGACAACCAAACATGACATTAAACACCAAGAAGACAATCTTGTATTTAAGTCCTTATAGAAATTTTAAACTCAAAATAGAGAAAATAAAACATTTCATTGAAAAACAACAAACACTGGAACTTAATAGTTGTGACTACTAAAACAGAGAAATTGCAAACAAAAACTTTATTCCTGTGTACATTTTTTTCCAGATCAAAGAATTATAATAAAAATTCATCCAGAAAAGCTGAATAGAAAATGCAATAGAACACTACAATCCTTTAAGAAATCATTCACCAACTAAACCCAGGTGGTTTGGTTGACTTATAGGGAGTCTATAAATATAGTGTTGGCTCCAGCTTTGATCTCAGGTTTAATTTTAGAGGAAAAATACCTATTCAATTTTAACAACTGATTTAAATTATGACCCAAGGTAAATTATTTTTGGGACAATCACCTTTTGCAATAACTTATACTCAGTTGATAGGCTTTGTTGAGTGATGGTGCCCACAACTGGCAGGGTACTATGGCTCAAGGACAGAGCATGAAGAACTCCACGATGGACACTCATTGCTTCATTTTTTCTAAAAAGACGATGGGCACTCAGCTTCGTCAGCCAGATGTAGAAGATATCACTGCTCTTTGCCTGACATGGAAAAGGAGAGAAATATAGAGAATCTGAGGCAAGTGACTAATGCCAGATTAGCTTAAAACTATGCTAATCATTTAGATTTTGGTGAAACATTTTAAAAGGGGAATGTTGTTAGTATTTTAGATATCTCAGCTAAAAATGTTTTGGTACCTTAAGATGATAAAGGTTGTCTCCAGCATCAAGGTCTATTCGTTTGGACTTCTTATTCACAGACATAACAGCCATGCTGATGTCAAGAGAACCATGGAGCTTTCCTTTTTGAATCTTAAACACAAGAACACATTTGCTAATCTTTTCCATTAGACTACAGTATATTGAAAAGGAAACAATAATGCATTTGATGGCTGTGATTCAGTGTGGTGCAAGGAGCTTTGACTCACATCTTGTTGAGTTTTTGAGTATTTGAGAATTCCCCGCTCCAACAAAAAGTACCTCTGAAAGAGAAAATAATCGACAGAAAATGGCTGACCAATATTGAGATTCACAATTTTAGTGTTCTAAGAATAAAAATGTACAGCTCAGCCTCTTGCATGTTTTCTTTTTGTGTCAGTGCAACATTTATTTACCAACATTTTTAGAAAGCACTTTTTCATACCTTGGTTCTGGGGCAGCAGAAAAGTTACAAACTAAGTTTCAAGAAGCTGCAGGACATTTATATTTTTTCCCACAGAAGAAATAAAGCATTTGTCTGACTTAATCCTCCAACTTCTTTGCATAAAGGATGCAAATGCATGAATGTCAGAAAAATTGTGTCAAACTTGATTTTAGGTTAGTCAGACTCAGCATTCTTGGTAACTGAACACAAATGCAATAAATAGCAGAACTTAAACATAGTTTGACTGTGCATAAATATGCAACCAGGTCACTGCACTTTTACCTCCATAAAACAAAATATACTTGTGATATAAACACTTTATCTACCGTAAGCAGAGAAAGCCTGTTTATTTTTACTATTTTCCCTAAATTACAATAAGATCCCTTTTGAATGCATTTGGCTCAGCTTTCTTAATTGCAATATATTTTTAGATGACACTAAAAGGAGCTGTATACACACATTGCAACCCATAGAGAGATTACCTTGTGCCAGCCTTTCAATGGATACTTCCTTCTCTTCATCAGGTAACCCTCACAGATCCCAGGGATGCTGAGGTCTAGAGAGGAACCAGGAACAGAGGAAGCTTCTTCCATAACCTCCCAGTTACGAGACTAACAAAAACATTGAGAGTGAAGAAATGATGAATTTCACAAAAGTGGAACCTTTACATTGATTGTGGGTCAATATTTTGTTTCAAGTACAATTTGGAAGATGTACTTTGAGGCTCTTTGCTATCAATATCATCAACAGTACCAGCTGATTGTGTCTCTTCAGTCTTTGGAAACTTTATAGTTCTTAAATAATATCTTCCAGATGCAAAATAAACATGCAAGTCTGGTATTCTACATCTATTTCCATTCATGGGAGGAAAAAGCAAAGTATATGCTCTCTGGTTCCATTATGCTATGGGAGTAACCAGAAAGCATGGTGCTAATAAATCCCTACCCATGCTAATGGAGGCCATTACCAGCTGTTTGGTAATGATTTGGGAAAAGTCCTTTCTTTTCCCAAGTTAAATTGACTATGCTCCAGATTAAAACCACTATTCCCTACATAATGGGGAATAATAGGAAAATTACCATAACCTCCCACTGTGCAAAGCTCAGTGAAACTGCAAAAAAGCTAAACAATATATGTTGGCAGACTATAGCTTTAGCTGCACACTTAAAAATCACCAGTACAGCTTGTTTGCAAAGTTTTCCAGAAGAATAACAATGTTTTCTAAAACAGGATATGTACTCTGATTAAATGGCAAAGACATCTTCATAAAGCCTTCTGAAATAAATGTTACTTGGACAGTGTTATTAATCTTAGAGTGAGATTTTTATTTGTAACAAAAATAGAAGAAATTAGAAGACTAATTTATAGTATTTCTGGGTTCAATGTCTTTCATCGAATATGTTCAAGTCAAAGGAAACATTTATTTTTCTTACCTGTTTTGAGTGTTTAGATGAACCTGTGCTGTTATTCCGTGAATGAGATGGTTTGAATGTGCTGGCAGGGGATTTATCAAAGCTGATGACAGACTGGGAAGTGTTCACCTGATGGTCCATCGGTTTAATTTGACGATGATAAATTAGCAGAGAAACAATTTTTGAACCTTGTAGTGTTTTATGGAGAGTTCTAAAAAACAAAAATATTTGATAAATAAATCTGAAGAAAATTTTTTTATTTTAAGTAAAATTTATTAACCTGCTCTGAAATACAAGGTTAGAATACCACCAATTTAAAAGGCACACAAAACCATTGGAATTGCAGAAAAAGGTTTCAAATTAATTTATAGTATTTGAAAACGAACTTAAAGAAAACATTTTTGTGCCAATTTTTTGATGAACTCTGATAATACTTAGATTATGACATAGCTAATTTTTTAAATATCAGTTTTATTAATGATGAAAATAAATTGCATGCAAGTTCATTTCCATAAACTGGCCTGGAAATGCAGATTTTGTAAAAAAAAAAAATGTCTAGTCACATTCAATGTGTAATGTTTTTAGATTTTATAAACATTATCCTTGGATATTTCTTGATTTACCATAAAACCACTCAAATGCAACCCCTCTCCCTTCACTTTTTCTAACCATAGTTTGAAAGTACCAATATTTTTTCTATTCTTGTCAAAGTGATTGCAAAATGCTGTTTTTGTAGAACTGCATTTTATTTTCGCTTTTACTTAGGTCTTTCACAACACAATAAAAGTTTTACATTTTTTGGAATCAACAGGAGTTAGTTTAATGGATCTACTCACCAAGTTAAGTTATTAGATCAGCACTTTGGCTCACTAATTAAGAAACAAGGATATTTAAGATAGACCCCACTGCTCCAGTAGCTCTGAGGGAAAAAAAGAATGTTAAAGACACAGAAGAAGAGGTCTTCTATTACCTTGATGTTTATAAAATAATCTTCATAGTCGTATCAACAGATATGCAGACTATTCAGCCGTCAAAAGTTTCAATTACTAATGAAACTCACCTGTGCTGATCTGGACAACTAACAAGCTCCTCCACTCTAGCTCAGAGTGACCTCATAGAAGCTGTCCAAGTTTTCCTGAGAACAAAAACAACAAACAATAAAATTGTCAGAATTTAGCAAGACCTTTAAACAATCAGGAACTTAGCAGAGAGTAAACCTACCATTTTCTTGTTTGTTACAAAAACGCTAACTCACCTAAGTGAAAACTTGCTTGTCTTTCTTAACAGCTAGTAAGTATCTGGGTGGAGCTACATGAAAAAAAAATCTAGCTCCCCAGACAGGCTCATCCACTCTGTCATCACAAGAATGACGAGCTGTGGAACAGATCTTTTATCAGACAACACATTGTGGAAACAACAGGCACTGAAAGTTTAATAATCAAGCAAACACACCCTAAAAAGGTTTTGTGTTTGACTTTTCTTGGTTGCAAATATGTCTAAACAATAAAAATAGGATGAATAGGTTAAATTTGGAAAAAAAAAATACTGCTGCCAACAAAGAACTTATAATCCTAAAATTAAAACTGTTTTAACTTAAAGCTCTTTCAAGGCATATAATGTGAAGTCCAGAAATAGCATGTTTGAGCTGACCTATAAATAAATAAATATCAAAGAAAAACAATGTTTTCAGCTAAACTTGAATTCACTTTCAACTAAATGTTGTTGACGATTGTGCTCAATAAAGCACCAATTTGTTTGAACTGAAAAGAGTATGACAAAATCCTGCTGAGAGAAAACAATTCAATTCAATTCAGTTTATTTCTGTAGCACCATTTCACAACAAATGTCCTCCCAAGGCACCTCACAGAAAAAAAATCATTTTGATTCTATCATACGTTTCATGAAGTCATTTTGTGGAACCACAATGGGGGGCAGACTGATGTTCACTGTGAAAAGATAGAGTGTTTCCTGCACATTGATATTAATCTTGCAATATGAAAGAATTAAATTAGGTTAGAATGCAATATTAAATGAAGTTGTGATTGAGGTTTGGTTTCATACAAATTTAATTTTCTGATTGTTGCAGACTTATGACACTTTTATACAACTCTTAGACAAAAAGCTGTTAGTTGTCCAGATCAGCACAGGTGAGTTTCATTAGTAATTGAAACTTTTGATGGCTGAATAGTCTGCATATCTGTTGATACGACTATGAAGATTATTTTATAAACATCAAGGTAATAGAAGACCTCTTGTCTTTAACATTCTTTTTTCTCTCAGGGCTACTGCTTTAAACCTGATCTTATAGCTGCAATGATGTCATTAAAATAAAAACAAAAAAAAAAAAACTATTCAATCTTCAGACATAATATAATAATAGTAATGATCTGCGACGGACTGGTGACCTGTCAGATAGACACCAGCACCCTTCCTGACCCAACAAGGGACAAAGGTGTGGGAAAAATGGATGGATGGATGGATGGATGGATGGATGGATGGATGGATGGATGGATGGATGGATGGATGGATGGATGGATGGATGGATGGATGGATAATAGTAATAATGCATTTTATTTGTCAGTGCCTTTCAAAACATCCAAGGACAGTTTACATTAAAAACACAAATTAAACAGTAAAGAAAGTGTCTACAAAGACGCAAAATCATAAAATAGGTTAAAAAAAATAAATCAATCCAAATGAGAAGGCATGCTTGAACAGATGAGTTTTGAGTTGTCATTTGAAGGTGAGAAGAGAGTCAATGTTACAGATGTCAAGGGGAAGATCGTTCCAGAGTTGGAGAGCAGAGTAAGAGAAGGTTCTTTTCTCCATGGTGCTACATGAGACAAGAGGACACTGAGGTGGACTGCCTTGAATATAAACAACAGGATTTTAAATTGAATTCTGAATGTAGCAGGAAGCCAGCGAAGTTGTAAAATTGGAGCGATGTTGCGAAATGAGGCCATGTTGGTAATAATGCGAGCAGCAGAGTTTTGATCCCATTTGAGTTTACAGACAAATTTATGAGGCAGACCAATGAGGAGAAAGTAACAGCAATCAATTTCAGAAATGACCAGACTGGATGGAAAGTGTTTGAGAGTGATGGATGAAGTCAGTTAATGTTACAGAGGTGGAAGTGCACACACCAGATAAAATGTCAAGGCAGTCTTCTCTTTGTATTTCAAAGAAACTTTGTCATTGTTGGTCTGTATGGAAGTGAAGGATGGAGCAATTCTTGCTCTTCAAGAATTGTCTCTCCCCCTTCTCTCTGACTACAGTTATACAAGGGCCTCTAATGCTAAAATACAAACTAAAAAAAGGCAGAATTAATTAAAAATTGTCTATCAGGAAATATCAAATGCAGAGTCTATTTTCTGCACATTGATATAATTACCTCAACATCAAAACTGAATGTTTAAGTAACATCAAAATACCAAATTAAATAAAGCTGACTTTGACTTTTGGTTCATGCTACTTACTGTATTCTTTTCTCAATGACTTTGTGATGAACATTTCTAATGTTTAATTTTAAACTTTGATCAAATTTTAACAGAGCAGTTTTGATTAGTCTTAACTTAAATGAAATTTATAGACTGGAAATTTAAATTTATAGACTGAAAATCACAGAAATGAATAAATATTTAATTGACACATACAGATGTAACTTTGAAATCAGACCTATTGACAGAGCATATAAGAATCCTTTTAAAGATTTAGAGAGCTAAGTTATATTATGGAATTGTTAGCTGATATCTGATATCAGCTAAAACTCATGTGGCCAATAACTGATAAAAAAAACTTTACTGAAATTATATGGCTTTCTCTATTATGGAATTAAAATACGACATTAGCTTTGTCAATTTAGCCAGCTATCAAATGCAAATGCTAAAAAAAAGAGTCTGAAAATTATATTACACTTTCAACTTGCATTTTGTTTTATGTCAAATTCATTTATAACATCTGCTCCTGCTAAGAGAAAGATTCAAACAATGCAAATTTGTAAATTTCCACAGAACTAAACTCAACCTGCTCACAAGTAACAAGTGAAAACATCAGTCGTCCATTAATACTTGACAGTTTCTTATGATGTTGTGCTGTGCTGTTGGCATCATTCTCACTGGTTTGTCATATAAAAACAACACCTTTTATATTGTATTGGTGAACTATTTTGACAAAATGGAGGATGTCCAATATAAAAATTTACAAGTAATATCGGCTGATACTGTGCCGATAATATCACGTATCGCGAGGCTGAATCTTTAAAAAGATTGTCAACTCCTGTAAAATTTTATCTAAAGCCCCACAATATTTATGATTGGATATTTTAGAAATAAATGCCATTAATGTCCTGTCCATGTAAAAGAAGTAATTAGATCATGAAGAAGCTTTGCACAACAAAATAAATCTGCTTGTCATGTCATTTCATGAATTGTGTGAGTATTATTATTAGTTGCACTGTTAACCTTTTTTTCAATAATTGCATATTATGTGATGCATAGTATTCTAACAAGAACCCTTGCAGGTGCAATTAAATACCATAATTTGATCATACAAATATAGTTGTTTATATACTGTACCTACATTTGTTTTAATTATAAAAAGTGTTTAAATATTTTACAAGCATAAGAATCTCTAACATGTACAAATGTATTGACTCTATTGACATGTTTTAACAACCAAAACTGCACTGACTGGTTTTTGCCTTCTAATGCAATTTCCCTGGATTCTCGGCTCCCTGCGGTGCTCTGTCTGGGATTTCTCTCATTGAACTTGATTTCTCAGAATTTCATCCTTGCCAATTAGCGAACAGAAGGAGGATTTGTAAACGCTCTCATATATTCCATCAGAGAGTGGGAAGAGTTTCCATCTCAATTATGTGAATAGAATGAATGTAAAAAAAAATAATAGCTGAAAAAAAATGTTTGTAAGACAAAATATGGTGGATATTTGGCTATGCATCAACTGAAGTACTTCATATTGTATATTTTGTTTTTTTAAGCACATTTACATAATCATTGGTTATTCAGTGTCAGAATTCAGTCCAATTACTTTAAAATATTGTCTCAATTACATATACTTTGCTCTAGATTTAAAAGGAAAATTTCTTCATCAAAGTTTATAAATCCATTTATGCATTCTGCATAAATGGATTTTACGTTTTTGTCTCAGCACAAAAAATTAAGTATTTTCCCTTTGGATGTTTTCACATCCACACCTCAATTCAAGATGACTACAAAGTCATATTATTTTTTTACTTGAGTTAGTCTCTAGTGGCTAGACAGTGAGAAAACCAGTTACTGTAATTCTTGTAAGATGTTCCCCTGCTATTGTTTTCAAAGAAGCTGCAGCAGAAGAAAAAGAATTTGAGTGAAGTTATAGCATTCCATTTATCCTTGACACTATGAGTCATTGTCTCATCTGCAATTATTCTGGTTTGCTATTCTTGCAGGTAAGTTTAACTGAACTGTGCAATATAAAGGTGCAATTCTAAAAAAAAGTTTTCAGCTGCACATGTTTTATCAAGATTTGAGACATGTACAGATTTAAAAAGAACATATTGTCTATTATTTACATTTAACATATAATTGCAACATTGGGAAAAAATTACTCAAGTTTCAGACTTGGGCTTGACTCAATTTTTGGATGTCTTGACGTCAGATTTCACTTGATTGTCTTTATCCTCAAGTCCTGAGTCAAGTTTCGAGTAAAGACTTGAGACTTACCTCAGATTTGCAAAAAGCTGATTTTATCCCAGCTCTGCTGTTTTTACTTAATACCGACGTAAGGATGCTGTTTGTGGATTATTGCTCAGCTTTTATGTTGATGTCTACTCCTGACAAGTTGGCGGAGCGGCTAGAATCCCTGGTACTAGGAACAGGACTGTGATCAGGATCTTTTAACCAGCAGACCCCAACATGTTTTCAGCAACCTCACCTGGAGAAATTACCTTCTCCGCAGTCACACTCAGCACAGGTATGTTGTGCTGAGTACAAGACTCAGGCTGTGTCCTCAGCCCCATCCTTTACTCCCTGTTTGCCCATGACTTCACAGCAACCCAGAACAGAACCGACTTGTTCAAATATGTGGATGACAAATTGTTATCTACGACAGCAAAGAGGGAGCCTATACAGAAAAGGCTTAATAGCTAATGACATGGCAAACCAATAGTGAAGGGAGAATGACCTCAACCTGAACACCAAGGAGACAAAGTAGATAATCTTGACTTCAGGATAAAGAGGAAAATCCATCCTGGGGCTGAGGATGGATGGTGAGCAATTGGAGAGGGTCAGATTTTTGGAGAGGATCTCACCTGGAGTTTCAACACCAAATAACTGACTTAAAAAATACAGTAAAGACTAATTTTTTTGGAGAACATTCAGGCAGTGTGGTCTGTCTAAGGAGCTGATGACCAGATTCTGTCACTGGCTTAATGCTGTACAGCATAGGTACTCCAACTGTACAGCAGGACACAAGAAGAGCTTGCAGAGAGTTAGTAAAACAGTACAGATTATCAGATCCCATTTGCCCAGAATTAAACATAACCTTCAACACATTGAAGGTTATCTGCTCAAGTGGGCAAAGAGCATCTGAAACACATTACCACTTCTCCTTGCTACAGTAAATTTTACAAAAATATTTTTTACATATTTGTCTAAATTGACACCATGTCATCACAGTGTAATATGAGACAATCTATTAAAAGTAAAGCTCTTCCACCTCCTCCCTGAGTAAACGCTCCCAGTCAAAAATAACCAGAGTCAGGAGGAGGGTCTTATTGTTGTCAATCAACCTTTTAATCGTGCTAATGGCAGAGGAACAACTTAATATTCCAGGAAAATCATTTACCTGCTGTCATTGGTGGGCATGCTAACTAGTCTGAGCATTCATAGCAGGCTCTGTTGGGGTGAAGCAGGCTCTGTTGGGGTGAAGCAGTTGTATCGTAGCAGAGCGACAGGAATGGGGTTTGAAAAAGGGGACTGTGAGCAGTCACTTATATGAATGAGGGTGATTGAGAGATCTAAGACCCTCCTCCTGGCTCAGATTGGTTGTTTCTGACAGTGCAGTGTATTTGTTCAGATGATAGCAGGTCCACAGGGAGAAGGCAGAGGAGCTCAATGTTTTCACAGGTTATCTGTCTTACACTGTCAGGACATACTGATACTTATAACAAATAGGTCATTTTTTTTATTTCCAATGCATACTGCAGTTTTAAGTAGCGTGCAGGAAACAGCCATGCTGAAGATCATAAAGGACCATTAAAAATTTAAGACAGAACTGACTGTACTCATTGCCTTTCAAAAAGATGAATCAATATATTTTGCTCAAAAAAATAAAGGGAACACTCAAACGACACAATATAACTGCAAGTAAATCAAACTTCTGTGAAATCAAACTGTCCACTTAGAAATCAACACTGATTGACAATCAATATCACCTGCTGTTGTGCAAATGGAATAGACAACAGGTGGAAATTATTTTCATATTTATTTCATTCATTCAGATCTAGGATGTGTTATTTGAGTGTTCCCTTTATTGTGTATTTGTTTTTAACTGTTTCTTATAATTTAACTGTAAACTTTTATACTTGCTTCAAGCAATACAATTTCACTGTACTACTTTCAGCATACAATGACAATAAAGTTCTCTGTCTGTCTGACTATGGTCTGGCTATCTAGCCAGCTAGATATGTGTGGTTATGTCCTTTCATATGGTCTAACAGCTAACTATCTTAGATTGTATGCAAGGATCCCAGCACCACTGACAAGCAGGTTATCCGACTGTTCAGTCCCTGTATGTCAGACGAGATGTTGTAGAGGTGATCTCTACAGTTACTCGAGGCTGAGAATCAGATGGCTGATTTTACACACTATTAAAACTACGTTACATAAATGTTTACACTACCGAGCAGTTTCTCCTGTCTGAATCTGTAAGGACAGGGTGAGATGTGGCTTAAAGAAAGAAGAAAAACCAAACATTACTTTTTTTATCCATCTAATAGCGACCTCACCTGAAGTGCCAACATGTCACGTCTGGTCAAGAAGACCTTCGTAGAAGGCGTCTCTACTTTCTTAGAAAGCTGCAGAGAGCTGGACATGAGAACTCAGTTCTGAGGAGCTTCTGTTGCTGTGTTGGAGAGCGTTCTCTCCACCACACTGCCATGAGCAGTGCAGCTCATGGCAGCTGCACTGCTACTGAGAGGTTGGTTCTGAAGAGGATCTGTGGACAGTTGGGAGCAGCCTTCCCTCCACCATGGACCTCTACACATTGTGAAGCAGGAGGAGGGTTCCCATGATGAAAGACTCTACATCAGAATCCACCTTTAGCTGTATTCACCTCTTTCCACGAAGACATCTTGCAGCTAATCCTGCACTTAATCCAGTGACGGAAGGGAAAATAAATATTTTTATTGCACTTTTATAAGATGTACTGTTTTAGTTGTAATTTATACCAGGCGAGTCTTTCTACACTGAGAATGTGGATCAGTACCGGTACTGATTCTGAGCCTTCAAATGATTTTCACAGAAGTTTCAAGTAACTTAGAAGTTGATGTAAAAAATAATGTTTGTTTTAGTCACAAAATGATTATGCTCAGCAGCAAACAATATATCCCCAACTGCAGCATAGAGCAGCTCATTGATGTAGCAGTCATACACAATTCTAAAATTGTGTAGTGTGAACTGGGCATTACACTGAGGAAAAGAGGAAGGGAGCGGTCAGTGGAAAGAACCGGAGTTGATCCTTTCTTCAGTGTTAGCAATAGAAAGAAAAAAGGGCAAGGAAGAAACAATAAATCTGATCAATTAAAATGAGGTCGGCAACTTTCATCTGTTGTGTGATTAATTGATTTATTGTTTATCGCTACAGCAAGAAAAAAAATAAAACTTTGCCTAATTTAACTAACAAAAATCCCCCTAGCTATATAAAACAGAATATTTAGTCTGATTTATTGTGAAATGATGATGTAATGTTTAAAAGACTTTTTTACCCAGTCAAATTCAAATCCAATTTATTATAAACATTATTCAACATTTTTAAATTGAACTTCAAAACGAAATACATCAAATTCTAGACAATTACATGTAGGGACACATGTAAAAATATGGCAGGGGATCAAATGATTATTTCCCCCACTTTAACTTTTGCTGACAAAAAATGATTTTGACCAAACGCTTCCATCACAGTTGATGTAAACACAGACAGCAGCAACAGTCCGTGAATTGCTTTATTGAGTTTCCAGACAAACTTAACAAGCCCACTTTAAAATATTAATTTTAAAAAATAAATCATGACAACAGTACAGTGAGTGTTTTAAAAACAAAAGGGCTTCATTAAAATGTCAACAAAACCCTGAATTTAAATTGAGTGTGAAGAATCACAATAGTTACTTTCCCTTTTTTTAAGATCTTGCAACATAATCCATAAGGAGCAAAAATAGGTTGAAACTTCAAAAAGTAGCAAATATCAATATTTGTCACAGTAACAGATTGCTTGAGTAGCGTGTATTGCACATGTGAACACAAATATGAAATTTATTTACATGTGAGTCAGTGAGAAGTAGACAGGACAGTTTACCAACAGTAATCTGCAAAAGAAAAATGACACCATGGATGGAGAAAATTCAGGAATGTGTTTGTGATAAGTTCCAACAACAACAACAAAAATAAATGCTGTTTTCTGAAAACTCTTCAGTGAAGAAATAAAGCAAACAGAGAGAATGTCTTTCTCCCCAGAAACTCCCAACCAAAATCCTGGGGTTCCAATGTAACCCCCTGCACCTCCAACATGGCTTTACAGGACACAACAGCTACACCACGGGCTCAAACATGAAGAAATATACAGGATCAATTTAAATAGCAAAAGAGTCAGTGTGTATAACGACGACATTAAAGCTGTGAAACACCTTCACAACACTAAACACTTCTTTCAGTCTATCCACTTTTTCTCTGCATTCTGTTTGTCAGAAAGAAATGTGAGTTGAGAGACAACATGTGCGTACACAGTATGTGGCAACCATCGCCACATTTAGGTTTGGTGGAATTTTGGTCTCAGTGAACTAATATCATAAAACACTATTAGGGTAAAACAATAAACACATGTGAAAACTGTTAGTTTCCACTAGCAACGGTTCATAGAAATGTCTCAGGTTGTGGTGACAGCATACCTGGAAATGATGCATTTTAAAACTTTTATACTGCAGTTCCTTAAACGGCCATAAAGTGTAAGCAAATTCTCAGGAAATGTCACATTTAGCATATAAAATCTTTTGACTTCAGGAGGCATGGGGGGCTCAACAGAATGTGGTGGTAGTTGCTGCTTGCTCATCCACATCAGCATTAAAGGAATAGCTCGGAACTTTTGAAGTGAGGTTTTGTGAAGTTATCAGTGACACGTCTCTTACCTGATGTGGCCAGAGGTCAGTGAGGTTGCAGAGACTTGAAGGAAATCCTTACCCAGATAGATGCTTCAAAACCACTCAAACTGAAAATGTTTCTATCTGTTGGACACAATGCTGTGTATCTCTTTTACTAGCGATCAGTAAGCTTGTCCCTGTATTCTAGTTGTCATAGCTGAGCTACGACAGTCAGTCAAAGTCTGCTAAGAATGACATTAAACTCTGGATTTTGTGTCATTTGTGCAGAGGCATCAAATATGTTCCAGTCCTTTTCCAGAAGTGATCCCGCTCCAACAGCTGGCTGTCTCTGCCAATAGCGCTTTGCACCATCACATTGACGTTTTTTGACTGCGAAAACAGTTTAACTTGATAATACATACTGCATAGGGTGATGTCTCAGTGGGAAAAGCAGTCGCCTCGCAATCATCCTTCCCCATCATACCAATTATTCACAAATGGATAATATATATTATTGGTTTTTGATCATGCAGTTTAAGTTGTTTGGAATTGCAATAATTTGCTGCAACAATGTGCCATCTGACTGTTAGCTTTCTACACTCTCAATTGTGTTTGTGGTCTCAATCTGCTGTCACTCACCAATCTGTGAAATTCACCAACGTAAAGTTAACTTTGCTGTTGAGCTGCCATTTGTCCAATGGGAATAAGAATGTATATCAAAACCTTGCAATTGTTTGGGAATTATCCAGGCAGATGTGCTGCATGCAGCCTCAGATGCTGTTCATTTGTCAAAGCAACAAACTCAACTCTTGCAAAAGTGTAGATATTAAATATCTGCTAATATAGCTTGTTATTTGACAGATATGAGCATTTTTATGTTTGACTTGTCTTAGCTGGCTAGAATTAATCCTCTGATTAACTGCTATCCACCCACCGTAATGAGGTTTTTCTATGAATACCACAGGAACATGTTGTCTGTCAATCTCAGTTTATCAAACTATAACTGGCACTACCTTCACTTTAAAGATCCAAATCATCCCTTCGATTGATTTGTGCTTATTTAAATGTCAGTTTAATATATTAAACATATTAATATATGGTCAGCATTCTGCATCATCATAATTATTGGTGAATTTTAGCTTTCAGTTCCCTGGCCCAAAAGTCAGGCTTCATATTAGTGACTGACAGTTTGAGAGATGGGATTGTCTACTAGTGCAGAAAGACAAAAAAAAAATAAAATAAAAAATAAATAGCATAAAGCCATAAATCTGTTCCATCAGTCCAGCCTGATAAGAAATACAAACAGCACTGAACCACAAATTATGTAGGCAGTGATGCTATCTGTTGTGCACATCAACACTGAAGTGGGATACATTGATCTTTTGCATTCTGTTGGTCTGACATTGCTAAATGGATGTAACCCAAAGGTTGAAGTGTCTATTGCAGCATGCCTAGTTAAGTGTGAGCTTCTCTATGTCTCTATAGAATGTTCTTACAGCACTGATTAATAGATAGGTCCAGCTTTAAGGTTTTGCAACTTGAGGAGTTGATGGGGTTTGTCAATTTATGAAGTTACTCATTGCAAATTACAAACAAGAACTGTTTGTAATTGTTTAAATACTAGTTTAATCCCAGGAAGGATATGTTTAGCGATTAGCACTTGCTAACTGCTAAAGTTAGCATATTGAAGGTCAACATTCAACACAACATTTACCTTCTTTTTGACCTGAAATAAGCAATAACCGTTTGTGATGAATATATTAACATCATCTGGCAGTTGAGCCACTCGTACATATGCACACTATGAATGAGGCACAAACTCAAATTAAGGTTAGATAGTCAACATGTTTCCAAATTATTCTGACAGTTTAAAGTCCTTTTAATGAGAGGCCAGTGAAAGTGGCAAAGAAATCAGTTTGTTTGTGGTACAGTGTACAGTCTCTAATCCATCTTTTTCTGTGAATCGATGCTCAGTTTGCTGTAACAAGACAACTACACCGTCGAGTTGTGAGGCTGAGGTGAAAACACGGTCTCTGAGCAGAAATTCTGCATAAAGATGGGCAAACATGCATCCAGAATGTCCTAACAGCTGGCCAGTCTGGCAAGGCATGTCAAGACCATTCAAGCTAATGCTGTCTTGAAACTGTACATATTCCTGAAGAATATTACTGAAGCAGCCTATTGCAGACTGGCTACATGAGGAGATTACCCAGATAATATCAACATGTCATGCTTGTTTTTTTCAATGAGATACAGCTAAAGTTGTAATGTTATGGGCTTTTAAAAGGGAATGAGATCAAGTTAAATATTTTTGTTCGATTGTTTTGTGTAGTTATCAACAGCAATACTGTGGTTTTTACTCAATCTGGTTACATGATAGCTCATGTAGAATGAAGCAGTATATATGTAGAAGTTTTACAGCTGAAGCCATATTACCAGTCTGGAGTTTAAATCAATACATTATTTGGGACAATTTTATTATTTAAAGTATTTAATTAATGAAAAATGTCTTCAGCAACCTTTACAAACAAGAATGTTAAAAACCAAAGTGACCTGCTGACTATGGATTGGCACCCTAACTATTTTTTCACCTGTCTGCATTCACATAAGCTAAAATGGTCGCTGACAAACTCTGCATTCTTTATCTTTTGCACTATTGGTGACCCTTTTCACAAACGCTGTTTCACTATACTTGTAAAGTTTGTGTGAAGTTTAATAAATGTACTAACAAATGAAGACATCAAAGAGCATGTGGGTTCTACTTTAAAAGGACTAATTGCTTGTAAGAAGTTCATTGACACAAACCCTACTTTGAAGGACACATTAGTTTTCTGTCTATCGTGGAGAGGAAGTCTGAACATTGCTACCATCCGTCCGATCTCTCATATATAACATGTCTGGGATTTAGCAACATGCTGTGAAGATTTGTTGGAATACAAAGTCACAGTCACTGGACCCACCTACTAAGCCAGTCATGACGTTTGATTTGAACACCTTCTATGTGTAGATCCTGCTGCTTGCCTAAGGAGGGCAGTACAGAGCAGTGGTCCTGCCAGAGGAACCTGAGCGCAACATTCTCCTCCAAAAAGATTCAACATCCTATTGTCCCTTGGGATCTGTAAACAAACAACAAGCAGGCTGCGGTGACAGCAGGTGCCATCAAGCCGTGCACCAACTTTCTGTCAAATAGCCAAACTTTTAAAACACTGGATCCTCAAATAGTGTATATTCATAAATCTTATGATTGGAGGAAACAGTTTACACATTATTTTTGCTTGTCATACAAAAAGAGAAAGTATTCTGTAGTTTATACATACAAGTATGTACAGATATAGCAAAAACAAACCAACCATATAGATGCTGTGATGTTGCCATGCACATCAGGATGGTGGACGGTATTTACAGCAAGAGAAAAATGTTGCACTCAAAATAAAAAAACAAAGAAGAGGTGGCAATTGTGGTATTTTAAAAAGTGCCACAATCTAAAATTTTTGAAGGATAGAAAGGGGTGGGACTCAGGTCACATGACTTTCAACAGAAACAACAAAGTGAGCTTGAAGGGCTGCAGTATAATGTCTAGTTTTGTAGAAGATGAGCTGATCCTGAGATTGTTTCCTCAGTATCATTATATTACATTAACTTCAATAATAACACTCATATAAGCTTTTTGACAAACATTTCCACTGGTACAACTCTTAGGAAACACTAAATAAGTATTTTGGGAATACTTGGAAAGATTACAGCTTATGAGTTCTTCTGATCCCCTCTACTCATCTTTGTCACAAAAAAAAAAGAAAAGAAAAACTAAGGCATTCAGATGATGAAACAAATATACATTGAGCGACTGAAACAACAGCAGTGTATGTGCACTATCTGGCTGGTTCTTCAGTCTTCGTGGTCTACTTGGTTGGCTGAGGTGCACTGGCAGTGATGTGTGGATTCTGATTGAATAGTTTGTGTCAGACAGAAAAAAGGCACCTGGAGTTCTTGCTCTCCCGCTTCTTGTAAAATGGGTCAACCTTCCAAAAAGTGACTACTCGTTTTCTCTGACAGACACAAGAAGACAAGTCGTCAGCTTATTGTCGGACATTTTGACCATATTAAAGTTTTTTGTTTCCACAGTAAAAGTCACTCAGTGGAAACAAAGGAGTAGGTAGGAAATATAAAAGAAGAACGACTGGACAAGGTTCAGCGATGCTGTGTACAGAAATTACAACCTTGCTGACGCTCCTCGTCTTTGGTTTCCATGAAGATGCGAACAAGTCGTCTGCGAATCCTTGGATGGATGAACCAGAAGAAGAGAGGTGCCCCTGTTGTGTACAGGACTTGCCTTTGCCTGCCTTACATGGATGTTCTCAGCCAAACTGAGATCTCCACAACAATTCAGTTTCACACTGTGAATGTGTGTGTGCGCGCATGTGCGTGTGTGTGTGTTGGTGTACATACACACTCTGTGGAGGAGCAGGAACAGGAGGACAAGAAGGTGTTACAAGGAGGTGAAGGTGTTTTTGGGTGCTTCAGGTCAGCTCCTTTTTACAACACAGGCTCTTCCTCCATTGGCTCCTCTGTAGACCTGTAGAAAGTTCAGTAGACAATCACATAATGACATCCCATCTCATGGAGATATTCTGTGACAGAGTAAAGGGAACAGAATACTACAAAAACAATGTCTCCTGTGTGTTCTTCTGACACCCCTAAATCAAAATTAATGCAACCAATGTCTTTTGAAAATTACCTACTGACTACTTGTAAATATAGTCCAGCAATTTAAGCTCAGTACAAATACAGCTGCTAAGAAAGCTCCTTGGAGTTTAACAGTGAACATATCAGTTAATAATTTCATGAAGGTCAAGGAACACACTAAACAGAGGTGTTTATCTTTCAATGAAGATAAAGGCACACGTCCTGGACTTGCATATTATTTGCACATAATGAAGTGGGCTGATGTGTAGGTCACCTAGTAAAGGAGTTTCAGTACCTGAAGGATCCAGAGTTAGAAGCTAAATAACCATTTGAGAAATTGAAAGACCAAATAGAAACCATTTGCAGCCTAAATGACAATGAATCAATTACACACTGATGTATTGATGTATTTGGAACTAAAATATGATTCCTGGATAGTTTGAATTGGCATGCTTAATGGTTCAAATGTCACAAAATGCCACCATCCTTGTGTGTGGGACTGGGTAATAAATTAATAAAAATATATATCACAATACACAAATGACCAATATCAATAAATATTATGTTTGACAGAATATTCAATATATAGAATTCACTGAACTCCAATCCAAAACTCACAGCATTCTGGGGGATGTAGGGTGAGGAGAGGCTTTAGCTGCTCAACCTCTCAGGGCCCAGTAAGCCCTGCAAGGAGAGTGGCATCAACTAACTCACTCACTCTGTGGTTACCTAGAAACAACTGGTTGGGAACCTGCACAGCAATTTAAGGTTTTGACACCGTGCCTCGTAGCTGAGTGAAAGCAGTGGATAAAACACGAAAGGTCACACAACAGTTAAATACTGCCAGTTTGGCAGTATTAAAACAAAAAAACTAATTAGAAATTATCTATATATTTTTCTGCCTTGTTGTCCAGCACTGTGGAGGACCAAAACTGACATAATTAAAAATAAAAGCAGAAATATATATATTGCTTCTTCTTGTCCTTATATATGCATTTTGTCAACACATAAACATATATATCTTAGATCTATAGATATAGCGGGAGAGAGAGAGATTGGGTGAAGGGAGAGAGAGCGAAAGGTTGAGTGAGAGGTGTATGTATATGTTTTGGGCAAACCACCAAAAAACTCTTTTCTTTCTCCCAACAAATTCCCTCACTGGTTTTTGTGAGTTTTATAATAAAAAGATATGTACATTTTGTTTCTTTAAATTCCCAGCAAGAAGTGACAGTTACGAACGGTATAGAAACAGTTGCAGACAAAAATAAAGACCAAAATTCAACTCTTAAGCTGAGCACAGCAATTTACAGTTTCAGCGGAACTTTGAAAACAGTAAATCATTAAGTTACCCAAAACATGCACTTTTCAGATTTTTACAGTATATACAGACATGCTGATATGAGAATTTTCTATCTTCTTTGATAAATTGTATGTTTAATTTTCTATGTTCTTTGATAAATTGTATGTTTCATGCTCATTTTATACATTTTCAACACATTTTAAAGGAACTGGTTACTGTATGCTAATTGATAACTCTCTGAGCTCATGATCGTCACCTCTGGAGCCCATGGACAATGAGGGGTCCAGACATGGACCACAGGAGGCCAAGTGGAACTTGTTCTGTATGTTGATTGAATCATGGAATGAGCTCATGGTCGGTGGGCAGGGAAGTAGCATTCTGATTGGCTAACCCGTCTGGAAGAGGAAATGGCCATTCCCTTCTTTCATTCGAGGTTGTTTTGGTAATGAGTATAAAGCAGAAAAATTCCATTGTTGAGTTAGAGTCAGAGTAGTGTCGTTGTTGAGTAGACTCTCTGCTGTGGGTTACGTACGGACGCCCAATTACGTGTTGCTGCAGCTCTTCCCTGAACTGTCGGCTCTCCGGTTCACTGTGTCGCGGTAAGAGTGGATTGAAAGAATCTAAGCATTGCGTATTGTTTGTTGTGTGAATGAAGTTGCTGTAATCTGTGGCGGAATAAAAGGACACATTTATTCTAGCAGAACAGCGTGTTGTCATTATTTATCACCGATCACCCCCGATCCTGCTTAAAATTTCACAAAACACATGCCAATACAATACTTACACAACAGACAACATGCGTTCCCATTTATTCAGCCATTTATTTCAGCAACACTCATCCTTTTATATTTTTATGTCTTGTATTTATTCCTCCTCCTCCCCAGGGATTCTAGGTGATATCACTATATTGACTAATATATCAGTTATAAAGGTATAAAAATATCACGTTAAGTTGGCAACTGATTAAATTGGCCACTGTCTAAACATTTTTTTTCATGTGTGCACACAATTGATTATGTTAGGACTTCAATTCTCAGCCAAGGCAATGGAACACTCTACCTCCTCTTTCAGAGATCTCAGACACAGAAACTAAAAACAAAATGCTGCAGCTTACTCATAAAATCATCCTTCCACGCTTTGAGACTTCTATATGCACAACATTTACTATTTTTTTTCAAACAACATCACAGAGAATTCTTGTTTCTTCTTAGTGTTTGTCTCATAGAATTGTTACAGGCCCCTATTTCAACATCAGAGATTCCAATCTATGCTTTTTCATATACAAATATCTCAGGCCACATAGAGAAGTATGTTATTTCTCTCACTGGAGAGAATGAGTATAGAGAATTCCGTTTCTTTTTTCCAGGGAAGATTCAGAATTACCTCCTGGCCTATCCTTTATAGAGATCGCAATCTCTCTTCATGGATTCAGCTGTTTTCTGTTAAATATGGCTTCTTGCCATATTTAACAAATCGTGATATTTATTTGCATTGTCAGCTCAATGAAAGTGCCTGTTCCAAAGAACTGCACCAGGTTGACTGATCTGGTGTAAAAAGGAAAAAGTAAGATTTCCTGTGTTAACATCGCCAAACCGGGCAAGAATCAGACTGATCAGTATTTATTTTTTCGAGCTGCTGGTCCCAATGTGTAAAATAACTATGAGTCTCAGAATTTTTGGCAGCACAATCTTTGCACAAAGATAACTCGTCCATGGCAAGCAGAAAAGAACTTCATCACACTTTTTAGCACTTCAGACTGCCAGCAGACAGGAAACCGTTCTGTATTTAGCATGTAAAAGAGACAAAAATGTTACCTCTTTTCTTTGAATGGGCCCAGTCGGTCTCGGTCCGTAGACAGTCTGGAGCTTTGCCTTGCGTCTCCTTTAACTTTGATTTGGTTCAATTCTTACGTCAGGGTTCACCACTTTATTGGAGAATCGAAAGGCACAAAACTCTTGGTTATATAAGTAAACAAATAATACTCAGAGACGTGTCCTTTACTGCCACCCACGATGGGTCGGGAGATTTATTATCACTCCTACCACGGATGCATCAATACAAAATCAAAGTTCCAAAAGTATTTCCCCAAAATCTCTCCATATTCTCGACAACAACCTTTTTATACTTCCCATGTTCCATTGGTGTGTGTTCGGAAGTCTTGACCAACCACGTATTGCTTTTGGTTTTACATCAACATTCTGGCAGCCCTTACACTGAGTGTGTATTGGACCTTTTTAGACCAATCGACCTTGTGAACTTGAAGACATCTGTTTCATTTCAGATTTCCAAAACAAGCCAATTAATCACAAATTGTTGTTCTTATCTATCTATCTAAACTAACTTTGTGCTTCGCAGGCAAGGGAGGAAAGTTATCAGATCATTATGAGCCAGCTAGGCACCAATAGTCTTCTGCAAAAACAAGTCTGACATGATCCATGCCTACTGGCTAGAGAAACTCACTGCCCTCCATGAGCGACTGGCAGGCCAAATGAACCAGCTGCTGCAAAGTGGGACTCACCCTGAATGGTTAACTGAAAATGTTCAGTTAACAAGATCCTTCTGGATTAGGGCAATCCTAATCCAGAAGGATCCATCAAAGGGTCCAGTCCCACCCAACTACCGACCAATAACCTGGCTCTCCACAACCTGGAAGCTCATGTGAGGCATCATAGCGGCCAAGATAAGCAAATACATAGTAAAACACATGAGCACGGCACAGAAAGGTATCGGTGTAAATAGTAGAGGAGCCAAACACAAACAGTTGCCCA